>NC_057809.1:45250486-45252844 GCF_018294505.1 Triticum aestivum | reverse complement strand
GGTTGCGTTGAGCTATTGTTTTTGTGTAGGTACGAGGGACTCGAGCGTAGCATCCTACTGGATTGATACCTTGATTCTCAAAAACTGGGGGGGGGGAATACTTACGCTACTTTGCTGCATCATCCCTTCCTCTTTGGGGAAATCCAACGCAGTGCTCAAGAGGTAGCAAAGACAGTCGCAGCCGCTCCGTCTGCTCCGGCGTCTAGCAATACAGCCAGAGGTGGGAGGAAATACATATTCGGTCCATCTCTCAAGCCTCTAGAGAAGTTACCATACGAGAGGACCATGGAGGAAAACGCGAAGATCATGGAAGCCGAAGTGAGGGACTTCTTTGAAGTGGTGAAAGCAAAGAAACATCCACCTCCAAAGGAGAAGATTGATCCGTTGAAAGCAAAGCACACTGTCGCTGCCCTAAAGAAACCACCACCGTCTCCGTCGAAAAACAACTATTAGCGCATTACTGCAAAGTCATATATCGAAGCGAAGCGGTCGGGAAGTACTATCAGTGATCGAAGGTTAGCATAACGACGAGCTGGGAAGAAAATTGCCCGGCTCGGCGAACAAACGAACCAATTGTGCCCCCCGCTTAAGGTGTCTATCGATATCACCATTAATGATCTGAGGATGGTGCCTGGTTATACCAATCCTGGTGATTACCTGCCCGACAATGCACATTATGATATAATGGAGGTGGACGAACACAAATACCAGTACGGGAAGTCTCTCATCAGAGATGGAAGTCCTCCTCTAACAACGATGATGCGAATATTCCATGATTGGTACATGAAAACCTGCAGAGAGTCTGGGGGGAGGATACTTTGACGCTGAGAGTTAAAGAGGAACATGACCTTGTTGGAATTGAACTGTTGACTGTTCGATTTGAGGAGTTCTTCCAGCGGTTCGATCAAAAGACCCTCGATAAATTAACGGTCACTTGCTACTGTCTGTAAGTACTACTTCTGTCATTAAGTCTCTATATATAGCTCAGCTCTTTCATTGCATGTATATATGATTATCCTCACTATATTATGCAGATTGAAGATCGTCGAATGCAGAAAAGTAGAAATCTATGATATTGGGTTCATTAACACAAATCTCATAGATGAATTTAGGGTTAAATTTCAAGCCAAAGAAACTGAGGCCAACTTGCACAAATCGTTGCTTTTAAATCAAAACAAAGATAAAATACTCTGTCCTTACAACTTCAAGTGAGTGTTACTGTCTTGTGCATATTCGGTTTCCCTTATTACTCGAGGTTATAGTAATGTAATTGATGAGTTATGCATGCGTGTGGAGCTTCCACTATATTCTCCTAGAGATTAAGCTTGAGCAGGGATTAGTAACCGTCTTAGAGTCGAGATGAAAAGATCCCGAGACATATGCGGACATGACTAAAATGCTCAAGAAGTAAGTTCAATCGATCATTATCGCACCATATCGGCAACTTTTTGTTCATTTCCTGATATCAAGTAATTGTTTTCTTTATCTCACAGGGTTTGGAAACTATTCACCGCAGAAGCTCCAGGACTCTCGGGGGAGCTGCGATTTACATACCCGAAAGTAAGTACTACTACCTAGCTAGTTCCGCGCATCTCCCGTTGATTCTAGCTACTTTCATCAATGCCATTTATAATGCTTCATTATCAGTTTGATTGACCTCTATTTCTCGTAAAGTGCTTGTGACAGGAACCCGGGAATGATTTCTGTGGATACTACGTCTGCGAGTTCATCTACAACGCGACTGGCAAAAATAGGCGGGGCTACTGGAAAATATAATTTGATGTGCGTAAGCAATAATATTCACAATTTCATTTTATTATACCATCATTTCTGTTGAGTTTCATTCATATAATATGTATTGTCCCCTTTCTTCAAATTAGACGTGGCAGATACGGGATGAACTCCTACCACAAGGTCGCATGAAAGCAATTCAAGAGGAATTGGCGCGATTCTTTCTTAATCACGTCATCAATAAAGTCGGAGAATACCATGTGGAAGTTGAGTTCACATGTTAGGGGGTTGTAAGAGACCTATATATATATCCGACGCTACCGGCTACATATATATATATATATATATATATATATATATATATATATATATATACGAAAACTTGTTGTTCGACCAATCGCTCGGAGAAGGACAGGTCGATATCACTTCTCTCTGTATGCATATGTTCATGACGAACTTCTATACTTAATGGTTTTCTTCATTAATTTGCTTACTAGCTATAGTGTCTCGAGTCCTCTCTATACGTATAGTACGTAGCGTCGACCAAGTACGGAGATAAGAGAGGACACTTATCTCTATTTGCTAGCTAACACAATATATGAAACACCTAAATTAACTACAAAACCC
>NC_057809.1:45231834-45250374 GCF_018294505.1 Triticum aestivum | reverse complement strand
CTCAGAAAAAAAACAAAAACCCTAGCCACTAAACTGCTAACGCGTGGTAGCATGTTGGTCCCGGTTAGTGCTACCAAGCGGGACAAAAGGCCCCCTGCCAGGGCAAGCTGCAGCGGCCACGTGGAGCCCCATCTGTCCCGGTTGGTGTAAGAACCGGGACTAAAGGTGTAGTGCTTTAGTACCGACCCTTTAGTCCCGGTTCCCCAACCGGGACAAATGGGCCTTACGAACCGGGACAAATGGCCCTTTTCTACTAGTGTTTGCACATTTGTGGTACCGGGGAGGAGGATAAATATCATGCTGTGATCACATGCACTACGAGCAGGGCGTTGAGAAATGCCATGGAGGCATGGGATCTGCCTGCCGACAGAAAGCCTTTTGGTACACTGGTACTGACTAGCTGCAAGTATTACTGGATTCTGTGTCAAAGGAAATGCGTGCTAAACTGATGCTTTTACTCTGTAGATGTTGGCACAAGGATTGCTTGCGTAATGGTGGCAGAGAATCAATCATGGGATCAGTACAATTCCTACTGCGGTAAGAGGACGGATTAAAAACCTCCTCTCAGTTGAACGTATCTGACACCAGAAAATGCATGGGAGTCATGGCCACCCAGCAGGCAGAAAATGCAGACCTAGCACTAGTCGCCCCCGTCAGAGGAACAGTAAAATTAAACTTTGATGCAGCTTCCTGTGCAAGTACGGGGATCAGTACAGCGGGAGCAGCCACAAGAGACAGTAAAGGACAGGTTCTCATATCCGTCTATCGGAATCTGGCGGCATGTGATAGTGTGGAGGAGGAAGAAGCGCGTCCGGCTATCATTGGTCTGGAATAACTGGCAAAAATCTACAGGGTGTCCAGCTGTTTTTGGAGATGAACTGTCAGGCGATTGTGAAGGAATCAACGGGGGAAGACAGAACCAGATCGGTTGCTAACTTGCTATGGCCTGATTGCAGATATTAAGAACTACCTGGTATGCTTCTCGGAGTTCAGTGTCAACAGCCTGAGGGGAACATGCAACAATCTTGCTCACGGGTTGGCGGCGGAGACAAGACATATTTGAGACAAGGATATGATAGCAGACATCCCATCTAGCCTTTAGTCTATTAAGATCTCTGAATGTAATGGTCGCGTTTGAGTAGGCTCCCCTACTTTAATTCTCAAAAAATCCCAAAATATGCCTGATTTTACATAGTTCTAGTCTATACACACAATAAATAACGACAATAAATTTCCTAAATCTTCTCGATCTACATCTTTGTAATCTATATCCACAATAACTAATGGCAATAAATTTTCTAAATCGATCTACATCTTTGTAATCTATATCCACATTAATTATTTCTTATAAAATGGAAATCTGCTCATTTACTTATTTGTAATATGTAGCGCAATAACTCACATAATTAAAATTGCAATATATGGACAATTTGCTCTTTGTAATCTGCCCTACAATAATTGATGGCAAATAAATGTCCAAGATATGCTTGATACATATCTTTGTAATCAATATCCTCAATAACATATGGCATAAATCTAGATGCAAAGATATGTATTGAGCATAAATTTGTACCCACAATAATATGTATCCACAACATACCCACATAATTCCAAAATATCCTCAGCCGACATTTTGGATTTAAACTTTGAGAGTTTTCTTGCTTCTATAGTTGGGGAGTAAAGGTGGGTGATTTGTCAAGTTTTACCATCGAGACCAGAGTTCAATACTTGGACAATAATTTGGTGGTGAAACCAGATTATGCTCAGATGTAAGAGACTCTATACATAGTTCACTATATTGTTGCTTAACTATTCCATGTATAACTTATACATAATTCACTTTAGAAATATAAAAAAACAATAAGTTCCATAACCAATGTTAAAATGGCAAGCATTTGTTGAAAAGGCTGAATTATCATTGTCAAACTATGTTTTGTGTTTGTGTTACAAAGTGTTCTTACAATACTACGGATAGCTAGAAGATCTTTAAATTTGGAGGCTTTGAGGTGGCGATTGGCAATACATTGAATATAACTCTTTAGTTTACTGTACATGATACAATTTGTCATGTATGAAAAAATATCCAGTTCCAATTCGGTTGATTATTACAAGATTGGTTGCTCCTTCATTATAGATGACAAGAGAGACTTTGAATGTGTTATCATACGTTTCCTCTGGGACGGTGTGAATTAGACCAAGTAAAAAAGGAAGTTAGAGTAAGATATCAGTACTAGTGGCGATGTACAATAAAAAGGGTGCACACATGACATTTTACGTATACATGTGAGTCATGTTTGTTTCTTGCGCTGATGATGTTGAAACTCTATTTAACCAATATCACATTATCTGATCATTTGACAATTCTTTGATGTAGTATGCATGATAAAATTTTCATATTCTTTTCTGCCAGTTCGAGTGTTCTGGATGCCCATTACATCCATAGTTTTTCCCATTGGATATATGCTCTTATAACTTCCATTTGTTTAATGCAATTACTGCAATTCTACGGGTTAGAAAATACAATCTATCGATCCATAGCTTTCTTACAAATTCTTGAAAATCTTTGAGAAGAAGCAACACCGACAGTTTGCCATGTCCTTTGGAAGTTACCATCTACTGTCAATTGCTTTGAATCCTCCATGACCATCCGTTCTTGCAAAACCAAAAGAAGGAGAAGGGAAACGTGCCACATGTGCGGCCTGAGCCAAATATATTCTAGCTCAAGTATAAGCCAGACATTAAAGGCTAATAAATTCAGCCAGCAGAGGTTTTTCGTTCATAATTGAGGAGTGAAATGAAGAACAAGAGAACAAAGGAGTTAGGTGAGGGGCACCCATCCCCCATCTATTTAAATGCTAGCATACCACAGACCTAGGCACCCCGTAGCCCTTGCAACCTCAGTTTCATCACAACACATTCCGACCACCACAGATCTGATGGCCCCTGTCTCCGCCGTTGGCATCAAGCGCTCTGCACCAAGCGACCACGATGAGCAGCGTGGCATCTGGTGCAAGGGGGCTTCATCGCACCAGGCACACCAGAGTACTTTCAAGGGCAAGCAAGTTGCTGACCCTGAAGACCACGGTGGCGACAAAGCTAATTACCGGAAGCGGCGCCGATGTCTTGCCATCAACATCAATGAGGTACCCCACAACGAAGACGATGACCTCGACAACCCTCTTCATGTCGGGGCCCCCGCTGCAGGTGGTAGGTGCTCCCAGCCGCCACACTGGCTGCTCTCACTCGTGAACAAGAAGCAAGCGCAGGAGAATGAGATAATAGAGCTTGCAGAGCAGCGCTTGCGCTGGGCCACAGAGGACCTGATGGAGGAAATGGAGCTGAAGAAGATGCGGTTGGAGAATGAGAAGATGCGTCTTGAGAACTACCGACTCCTGGTGCAGGTCAAGCACAAGGAGTTGGAGCTCAACCTTGCCAGGTCGAAAAGGATCTAGGGCGTGTGCGTGCATCTGGGTTGTTTTCCATTACGCTGGAAATCGGGGGGGGGGTATGAAAAAAAAGGAGGAACGAATAAGAGGCTTCAAGAAAGATTTCTATTTCTTCTACATATGAAATAAATGTGCTACAAATTTTGATTTTTGACTTGCTTTCATGTGTGAATGTCTCCATTCATCATCTTTTTTATTTACAAAAATGGATATTAAGCGCTTTCGGTTGAGAACCTCCATACTTTGTGGAGCTCATTGAGATAACCAAAGGAGGAAGCTTTCATGGATGGAATCATCTCACTCTTGCCACTATTGCCAAATCCAACCTTCACCCCCTTCTTTCTACCCATAGTCATTGCTTAATTCCTCTCTACATTGCTTGACCTTACTAGATCAGGCATTTGATGACTCTCCATACTTGTGGTGGCGAAAGGCAGACTGTCACAATGTCGGTTGGTGGTTGACGAATTTTCCGTATGTCTCCAGCTCCTTCTTTATCCATGGCATGAGAGGCATTGAATGTGCCATATTCCGTTTCCTCTGAGATAGTGTGGACTGGTCAAAGATGAGGAGGAAGACAGAGTTGTCGTGTCTGTCATGATGCACAATCCAAAACCGCACACATGTCAAATTTGACAAATAAGTGTGCATTATATTTGTCTTTTGTGTTCACTATGTAGAAAAAGTCTTTGACCAGTATCATATACACTTTTTCTCATATGTCATGTCTCCTCACAAAGGTAGTAACACATACACAAATCATGATTATTCTTTACTACTTTGATACATCATGGGACATCGGTTTCATTCTTGTACCTATTAGCCCCGCATACATGGTTGCACATGTGAGGCTTGAACTTCTAGTGCAATTAATAAGAAAGAACCCCCTTTGCCGCCACACTTCCTAGTAGTAGTGTCATTGAGTGGAATCCTACCCATGCTCGGAGACTTCATGATAGAATGTTTATTTTCATGTGAGTCACCGATACAAACTTTTGTTCATGATGCATGCCCATGTTTGAGGCGGTGCAGTTCCGATGGTTCTGTGGCCCCCTCTAGTACCTGCTCGGTTCAGCGAAGCAGACAAGCATGTTTGGGATCCGTCCTTGCGGCTCATCCGGTTCGGCATGGTGGGGTGGCAGCCCTCCATGCAAGCTCCAGTAGTGGCGTCCTACGGTAGTGGCCGGAGTGTCAAGGTACACCGCGGTGGTAGTGCGGCTATGGATAATCGTCGGATTTGGGTGCCAGATCCGGGGCTTTGAAGTTGGTCTTGTAGATGCACAGTTGTCGGTTGGAGTCTCGTGCAGTAGATCCGGGTGAAGATCTTGTCTTCGACAGCTGGCATAAGCCGGTGACGGTGACGCCACGGTGTCCTTTCCTTGTGCTACCTCTTGAGCACTGCGTTGGTTTTCCCTTGAACAGGAAAGGGTGATGCAGCAAAGTAGCGTAAGTATTTCCCTCAGTTTTTGAGAACCAAGGTATCAATCCAGTAGGAGGCCACACTCAAGTCCCTCGTACCTACACAAACAAATAAGAACCTCGCAACTAACGCGATAAAGGGGTTGTCAATGTTGGGGAACGTAGTAATTTCAAAAAAATTCCTACGCACACGCAAGATCATGGTGATGCATAGCAACGAGAGGGGAGTGTGTGATCTACGTACCCTTGTAGATCGACAACGGAAGCGTTTGGTTGATGTAGTTGTACGTCTCCACGGCCCGACCGATCAAGCACCGAAACTACGACACCTCCGAGTTCTAGCACACGGTCAGCTCGATGACGATCCCCGGACTCCGATCCAGCAAAGTGTCGGGGAAGAGTTCCGTCAGCACGACGGCGTGGTGACGATCTTGATGTACTATTGTCGCAGGGCTTCGCCTAAGCACCGCTACAATATTATCGAGGACTATGGTGGAAGGGGGCGCCGCACACGGCTAAGAATATGATCACGTCGATCAACTTGTGTATCTAGGGGGTGCCCCTGCCTCCGTATATAAAGGCTCAAAGGGGGGGGGTGCGGCCGGCCAGGAGAGGCACGCCAGGAGGAGTCCTACTCCCTCCGGGAGTAGGACTCCCCCCCCCAGTCCTAGTTGGAATAGGATTCGCGAGGTGGAAAAGAGAGAGAGAGAGAGGGGGGCATCGGCCCCCTCTCTCCTTGTCCTATTCGTACTAGGAGGGAGGGGCGCGCGGCCCAGCCCTGGCCGCCTCTCCTCTTCTTCTACTAAGGCCCACTAAGGCCCATATAGCTCCCGGGGGCTTCCGGTAACCTCCCGGTACTCCGGTAAAATCCCGATTTCACCCGGAACACTTCCGATATCCAAACATAGGCTTCCAATATATCAATCTTTATGTCTCGACCATTTTGAGACTCCTCATCATGTCCGTGATCTCATCCGGGACTCCGAACAACCTTTGGTACATCAAAACGTATAAACTCATAATATAACTTTCATCAAACCTTAAGTGTGCGGACCCTACAGGTTCGAGAACAATGTAGACATGACTGAGACACGTCTCCGGTCAATAACCAATAGCGGGACCTGGATGCCCATATTGGTTCCTACATATTATACGAAGATCTTTCATCGGTCAGACCGCATAACAACATACGTTGTTCCCTTTGTCATCGGTATGTTACTTGCCCGAGATTCGATCGTCGGTATCCAATACCTAGTTCAATCTCGTTACCGGCAAGACTCTTTACTCGTTCCGTAATACATCATCCCGCAACTAACTCATTAGTTGCAATCCTTGCAAGGCTTAAGTGATGTGCATTACCGAGAGGGCCCAGAGATACCTCTCCGACGGTCGGAGTGACAAATCCTTATCTTCAAATACGTCAACCCAACATGCACCTTTGGAGACACCTGTAGAGCACCTTTATAATCACCCAGTTACGTTGTGACGTTTGGTAGCACACAAAGTGTTCCTCTGGCACACGGGAGTTACATAATCTCATAGTCATAGGAACATGTATAAGTCATGAAGAAAGCAATAGCAACATACTAAACGATCTGGTGCTAAGCTAATGGAATGGGTCATGTCAATCAGATCATTCAACTAATGATGTGATCCCGTTAATCAAATGACAACTCTTTGTCCATGGTTAGGAAACATAATATCTTTGATTAACGAGCTAGTCAAGTAGAGGCATACTAGTGACACTCTGTTTGTCTATGTATTCACACATGTATTATGTTTCCGGTTAATACAATTCTAGCATGAATAATAAACTTTTATCATGATATAAGGAAATAAATAATAACTTTATTATTGCCTCTAGGGCATATTTCCTTCAGTCTCCCACTTGCACTAGAGTCAATAATCTAGATTACACAGTAATGATTCTAACACCCATGGAGCTTTCGTGCTGATCATGTTTTGCTCGTGGAAGAGGCTTAGTCAACGGGTCTGCTACATTCAGCTCCATATGTATCTTGCAAATCTCTATGTCTCCCACCTGGACTAGATCCCGGATGGAATTGAAGCGTCTCTTGATGTGTTTGGTTCTCTTGTGAAATCTGGATTCCTTTGCCAAGGCAATTGCACCAGTATTGTCACAAAATATTTTCATTGGACCCGATGCACTAGGTATGACACCTAGATCGGATATGAACTCCTTCATCCAGACTCCTTCGTTTGATGCTTCCGAAGCAGCTATGTACTCCGCTTCACATGTAGATCCCGCCATGATGCTTTGTTTAGAACTGCACCAACTGACAGCTCCACCGTTTATTGTAAA
Source organism: Triticum aestivum (assembly GCF_018294505.1). Lineage (NCBI taxonomy): Eukaryota > Viridiplantae > Streptophyta > Magnoliopsida > Poales > Poaceae > Triticum > Triticum aestivum. Next base: position 45,243,186 of record NC_057809.1, on the reverse strand, counting down.
CACGTATCCGGTTTGCGATTTAGAATCATCTGAATCGGTGTCAAAGCTTGCATCAACGTAACCATTTACGATGAGCTCTTTGTCACCTCCATATACGAGAAACATATCCTTAGTCCTTTTCAGGTACTTCAGGATGTTCTTGACCGCTGTCCAGTGATCCACTCCTGGATTACTTTGGTACCTCCCTCCTAGACTTATAGAAAGGCACACATCAGGTCTGGTACACAGATTGCATACATGATAGAGCCTATGGCTGAAGCATAGAGAACATCTTTCATTTTCTCTCTATCTTCTGCAGTGGTCGGGCATTGAGTCTGACTCAACTTCACACCTTGTAACACAGGCAAGAACCCTTTCTTTGCTTGATCCATTTTGAACTTCTTCAAAATCTTGTCAAGGTATGTGCTTTGTGAAAGTCCAATTAAGCGTCTTGATCTATCTCTATAGATCTTTATGCCTAATATATAAGCTTCAGCGAGCTCTTTCATTGAAAAACTCTTATTCATGTATCCCTTTATGCTGTCCAGAAATTCTATATCATTTCCAATCAGTAATATGTCATCCACATATAATATCAGAAATGCTACAGAGCTCCCACTCACTTTCTTGTAAATACAGGCTTCTCCGAAAGTCTGTATAAAACCAAATGCTTTGATCACACTATCAAAGCGTTTATTCCAACTCCGAGGGGCTTGCACCAGTCCATAAATGGATCGCTGGAGCTTGCACACTTTGTTAGCTCCCTTTGGATCGACAAAACCTTCCGGTTGCATCATATACAACTCTTCTTCCAGAAATCCATTCAGGAATGCAGTTTTGACATCCATTTGCCAAATTTCATAATCATAAAATGCATTTGCTAACATGATTCGGACAGACTTAAGCATCGCTACGGGTGAGAAGGTCTCATCGTAGTCAACCCCTTGAACTTGTCGAAAACCTTTCGCGACAAGTCGAGCTTTGTAGACAGTAATATTACCGTCAACGTCAGTCTTCTTCTTGAAGATCCATTTATTCTCAATTGCTTGCCGATCATCGGCCAAGTCAACCAAAGTCCATACTTTGTTCTCATACATGGATCCCATCTCAGATTTCATGGCTTCAAGCCATTTTGCGGAATCTGGGCTCACCATCGCTTCTTCATAGTTTGTAGGTTCATCATGATCTAGCAGCATGACTTCCAGAACAGGATTACCGTACCACTCTGGCGCGGATCTCACTCTGGTTGATCTACGAGGTTCAGTAGTATCTTGTCCTGAAGTTTCATGATCATTATCATTAGCTTCCTCACTAATTGGTGTAGGTGTCGCAGAAACAGGTTTCTGTGATGTACTACTTTCCAATAAGGGAGTAGGTACAGTTACCTCATCAAGTTCTACTTTCCTCCCACTCACATCTTTCGAGAGAAACTCCTTCTCCAGAAAGTTTCCGAACTTAACAACAAAAGTCTTGCCTTCAGATCTGTGATAGAAGGTGTATCCAATAGTTTCCTTTGGATATCCTATGAAGACACATTTCTCCGATTTGGGTTCGAGCTTATCAGGTTGAAGCTTTTTCACATAAGCACCGCAGCCCCAAACTTTCAGAAACGACAACTTTGGTTTCTTACCAAACCATAGTTCATAAGGCGTCGTCTCAACGGATTTTGATGGTGCCCTATTTAACATGAATGCGGCCGTCTCTAAAGCATAACCCCAAAACGATAGCGGTAAATTAGTAATAGACATCATAGATCGCACCATATCTAGTAAAGTACGATTACGACGTTCGGACACACCATTACGCTGTGGTGTTCCGGGTGTCGTGAGTTGCGAAACTATTCCGCATTGTTTCAAATGTACACCAAACTCGTAACACAAATATTCTCCTCCACGATCAGATCGTAGAAACTTTATTTTCTTGTTGCGATGATTTTCAACTTCACTCTGAAATTCTTTGAACTTTTCAAATGTTTCAGACTTATGTTTCATTAAGTAGATATACCCATATCTTCTTAAGTCATCTGTGAAGGTGAGAAAATAACGATATCCGCCACGAGCCTCAATATTCATCGGACCACATACATATGTATGTATGATTTCCAACAAATCTGTTGCTCTCTCCATAGTACGGGAGAATGGTGTTTTAGTCATCTTGCCCATAAGGCACGGTTCGCAAGTAACAAGTGATTCATAATCAAGTGGTTCCAAAAGTCCATCAGTATGGAGTTTCTTCATGCGCTTTACACCGATATGACCTAAACGGCAGTGCCACAAATAAGTTGCACCATCATTATCAACTCTGCATCTTTTGGCTTCAACATTATGAATATGTGTGTCACTACTATCGAGATTCAATAAGAATAGACCACTCTTCAAGGGTGCATGACCATAGAAGATATTACTCATATAAATAGAACAACCATTATTCTCTGATTTAAATGAATAACTGTCTCGCATTAAACAAGATCCAGATATAATGTTCATGCTCAACGCTGGCACCAAATAACAATTATTTAGGTCTAATACTAATCCCGATGGTAGATGTAGAGGTAGCGTGCCGACCGCGATCACATCGACTTTGGAACCGTTTCCCATGCGCATCGTCACCTCGTCCTTAGCCAATCTTCGCTTAATCCGTAGTCCCTGTTTCGAGTTGCAAATATTAGCAATAGAGCCAGTATCAAATACCCAGGTGCTACTGCGAGCATTAGTAAGGTACACCTCAATAACATGTATATCACATATACCTTTGTTCACCTTGCCATCCATCTTATCCGCCAAATACTTGGGGCAGTTCCGCTTCCAGTGACCAGTCTGCTTGCAGTAGAAGCACTCAGTTTCAGGCTTAGGTCCAGACTTGGGTTTCTTCTCTTGAGCAGCAACTTGCTTGCTATTCTTATTGAAGTTCCCCTTCTTCTTCCCTTTGCCCTTTTTCTTGAAACTAGTGGTCTTGTTGACCATCAACACTTGATGCTCCTTTTTGATTTCTACCTCCGCAGCTTTCAGCATTGCGAAGAGCTCGGGAATAGTCTTATTCATCCCATGCATATTATAGTTCATCATGAAGCTCTTGTAGCTTGGTGGCAGTGATTGGAGAATTCTGTCAATGATACAATCATCTGGAAGATTAACTCCCATCTGAATCAAGTGATTATTATACCCAGACATTTCGAGTATATGCTCACTGACAGAACTGTTCTCCTCCATCTTGCAGCTATAGAACTTATTGGAGACTTCATATCTCTCAATCCGGGCATTTGCTTGAAATATTAACTTCAACTCATGAAACATCTCATATGCTCCATGACGTTCAAAACGTCGTTGAAGTCCCGATTCTAAGCCGTAAAGCATGGCACACTGAACTATCGAGTAGTCATCAGCTTTTCTCTACCAGACGTTCATAACATCTGGTGTTGCTCCAGCAGCAGGCCTGGCACCCAGCGGTGCTTCCAGGACGTAATTCTTTTGTGCAGCAATGAGGATAATCCTCAAGTTACGGACCCAGTCTGTGTAATTGCTACCATCATCTTTCAACTTTGCTTTCTCAAGGAACGCATTAAAATTCAACGGAACAACAACACGGGCCATCTATCTAAAATCAAACATACATAAGCAAGATACTATCAGGTACTAAGTTCATGATAAATTTAAGTTCAATTAATCAAATTACTTAAAGAACTCCCACTTAGATAGACATCCCTCTAATCCTCTAAGTGATCACGTGATCCAAATCAACTAAACCATGTCCGATCATCATGTCAGATGGAGCAGTTTCATTGGTGAACATCACTATATTGATCATATCTACTATATGATTCACGCTCAACCTTTCGGTCTCCGTGTTCCGAGGCCATATCTGCATATGCTTGGCTCGTCAAGTATAACCTGAGTATTCCGCGTGTGCAACTGTTTTGCACCCGTTGTATTTGAACGTAGAGCCTATCACACCCGATCATCACGTGGTGTCTCAGCACGAAGAACTTTCACAACGGTGCATACTCAGGGAGAACACTTCTTGATAATTTTTAGTGAGAGATCATCTTATAATGCTACCGTCAATCAAAGAAAGATAAGATGCATAAAAGATAAACATCACATGCAATCAATATAAGTGATATGATATGGCCATCATCATCTTGTGCCTGTGATCTCCATCTCCGAAGCACCGTCATGATCACCATCGTCACCGGCGCGACACCTTGATCTCCATCGTAGCATCGTTGTCGTCTGGCCAATCTTATGCTTCCACGACTATCGCTATCGCTTAGTGATAAAGTAAAGCATTACAGCGTGATTGCATTGCATACAATAAAGCGACAACCATATGGCTCCTGCCAGTTGCCGATAACTCGGTTACAAAACATGATCATCTCATACAATAAAATTTAGCATCATGTCTTGACCATATCACATCACAACGTGCCTTGCTAAAACAAGTTAGACGTCCTCTACTTTGTTGTTGCAAGTTTTACGTGGCTGCTACGGGCTTAAACAAGAACCAATCTTACCTACGCATCAAAACCACAACGATAGTTTGTCAAGTTGGTGCTGTTTTAACCTTCGCAAGGACCGGGCGTAGCCACACTCGGTTCAACTAAAGTTGGAGAAACGGTCACCCGCAAGCCACCTATGTGCAAAGCACGTCGGGAGAACCGGTCTCGCGTAAGCGTACGCGTAATGTCGGTCAGGGCCGCTTCATCCAACAATACCGCCGAACCAAAGTATGACATGCTGGTAAGCAGTATGACTTATATTGCCCACAACTCACTTGTGTTCTACTCGTGCATATAACATCAACACATAAAACCTAGGCACGGATGCCACTGTTGGGGAACATAGTAATTTCAAAAAAATTCCTACGCATAGGCAAGATCATGGTGATGCATAGCAACGAGAGGGGAGAGTGTGATCTACGTACCCTTGTAGATCGACAATGGAAGCGTTTGGTTGATGTAGTCATACGTCTCCACGGCCTGACCGATCAAGCACCGAAACTACGGCACCTCCGAGTTCTAGCACACGTTCAGCTCGATGACGATCCCCGGACTCCGATCCAGCAAAGTGTCGGGGAAGAGTTCCGTCAGCACGACGGAGTGGTGACGATCTTGATGTACTACTGTCGCAGGGCTTCGCCTAAGCACCGCTACAATATTATCGAGGACTATGGTGGAAGGGGGCGCCGCACACGGCTAAGAATATGATCACGTGGATCAACTTCTGAATCTAGGGGTGCCCCTGCCTCCGTATATAAAGGCTCAAAGGGGGGGGGGTGCGGCCGGCCAGGAGAGGCGCGCCAGGAGGAGTCCTACTCCCTCCGGGAGTAGGACTTCCCCTCCCCCCCAATCCTAGTTGGAATAGGATTCCCGAGGTGGAAAAGAGAGAGAGAGAAGGAGGGGGGCGCCGGCCCCCTCTCTCCTTGTCCTATTTGGACTAGGGGGGAGGGGCGCGTGGCCCAGCCCTGGCCGCCTCTCCTCTTCTTCCACTAAGGCCCACTAAGGTGCATATAGCTCCCGGCGGGTTCCGGTAAACTCCCGGTACTCCGGTAAAATCCCGATTTCACCCGGAACACTTCCGATATCCAAACATAGGCTTCCAATATATCAATCTTTATGTCTCGACCATTTTGAGACTCCTCGTCATGTCCGTGATCTCATCCGGGACTCCGAACAACCTTCGGTACATCAAAACGTATAAACTCATAATATAACTGTCATTGAAACCTTAAGCGTGCGGACCCTACGGGTTCGAGAACATTGTAGACATGACCGAGACACGTCTCCGGTCAATAACCAATAGCGGGACCTGGATGCCCATATTGGTTCCTACATATTCTACGAAGATCTTTTATCGGTCAGACCGCATAACAACATATGTTGTTCCCTTTGTCATCGGTATGTTACTTGCCCGAGATTCGATCGTCGGTATCCAATACCTAGTTCAATCTCGTTACCGGCAAGTCTCTTTACTCGTTCCGTAATACATCATCCTGCAACTAACTCATTAGTTGCAATGCTTGCAAGGCTTAAGTAATGTGCATTACCGAGAAGGCCCAGAGATACCTCTCCGACGATCGGAGTGACAAATCCTAATCTCGAAATACGTCAACCCAACATGTACCTTTGGAGACACCTGTAGAGCACCTTTATAATCACCCAGTTATGTTGTGACGTTTGGTAGCACACAAAGTGTTACTCCGGCACACGGGAGTTACATAATCTCATAGTCATAGGAACATGTATAAGTCATGAAGAAAGCAATAGCAACATACTAAACGATCTGGTGCTAAGCTAATGGAATGGGTCATGTCAATCATATCATTCAACTTATGATGTGATCCCGTTAATCAAATGACAACTCTTTGTCCATGGTTAGGAAACATAACCATCTTTGATTAACGAGCTAGTCAAGTAGAGGCATACTAGTGACACTCTGTTTGTCTATGTATTCACACATGTATTATGTTTCCGGTTAATACAATTCTAGCATGAATAATAAACTTTTATCATGATATAAGGAAATAAATAATAACTTTATTATTGCCTCTAGGGCATATTTCTTTCAGTCAATCCCTTCACGGTTACTTACGAGAGTGAGATCTGATAGAGATGATAAAATAATAAGTATTTTGCTATTTTTATGATAAAGATTAAAAATAGAGATTGCAAAATAAAAGGTGATAGAAATAGCTTCTTGGCGGAAGATTAATATGATGGAGAATAGACCCGGGGGCCATAGGTTTCACTAGTGGCTTCTCTCAAGATATCATAAGTATTACGGTGGGTGACCAAATTACTGTCGAGCAATTGATAGAAAAGCAAATAATTATGAGAATATCTATGCATGATCATGTATATAGGCATCACGTCCGTGACAAGTAGACTGACTCCTGCCTGCATCTACTACTATTACTCCACACATAGACCGCTATCCAGCATGCATCTAGAGTATTAAGTTCATAAGAACATAGTAACGCATTAGGTAAGATTACATGATGTAGAGGGATAAACTCAAGCAATATGATATAAACCCCATCTTTTTATCCTCGATAGCAACAATACAATACGTGTCGTTTCCCTTTCTATCACTGGGATCGAGCACCACAAGATTGAACCCAAAGCTAAGCACTTCTCCAATTGCAAGAAATATCAATCTAGTAGGACAAACCAAAATAATAATTCGAAGAGACTTGCAGAGATAACCAATTATACATAAAAGATTTCAGAGAAGAATCAAATATTGTTCATAGACAGACTTGATCATAAACCCACAATTCATCGGATCTCGACAAACACACTGCAGAAAGAGTTACATCGAATAGAACTCCAAGAAGATCGAGGAGAACTTTGTATTGAGATTCAAAGAGAGAGAAGAAGCCATCTAGCTCATAACTATGGACCTGAAGGTCCGAAGTAAACTACTCACACATCATCGGAGGGGCCATGGAGTTGATGTAGAGGCCCTCCATGATCGATGCCCCCTCCGGCGAAGCTCCGGAAAAGGCCCAAGATGGGATCTCTTGGGTACAAATGGTTGCGGCGGTGGAAATAGGGTTTCGTGGTGCTCCTGGATGTTTTCAGGGTATATGAGTATATATAGGAGGAAGAAGTAGGTCGGCTGAGCCATGAGAGGACCACGAGGGAAGAGAGCGTGCCCAGGGGGGTAGGCGCCCCCTGCCTCGTGGACTCCTTGTTTGTTTCTTGACGTCCACTCCAAGTCCTCTGGATCACGTTTGTTCCAAAAATCACGTCCCCGAAGGTTTCATTCCGTTTGATATTCCTTTTCTGCAAAACACTGAAATAGGAAAAAAACAATTTGCACTGGGCCTTGGGTTAGTAGGTTAGTCCCAAAAATAATATAAAAGTGTAAAATAAAGCCCATTAACATCCAAAACAGATAATATAGTAGCATGGAACAATCAAAAATTATAGATATGTTGGAGACGTATCAAGCATCCCCAAGCTTAATTCCTGCTCGTCCCCGAGTAGGTAAATGATAAAAACAGAATTTTTGATGTGGAATGCTACCTAGCGTAATTCTCAATGTAATTCTCTTTATTGTGGCATGAATATTCAGATCCGAAAGATTCAAGACAAAAGTCTAATATTGACATAAAAATAATAATACTTCAAGCATACTAACTAAGCAATTATGTCTTCTCAAAATAACATGGCAAAAGAATATTCATCCCTACAAAATCATATAGTTTGGTCATGCTCCATTTTCGTCACACAAGTATGTTCTCATCATGCACAACCCCGATGACAAGCCAAGCAATTGTTTCACAGTTTAGTAATCTCAAAAAAAATTCAACTTCCACGCAATACATGAGCCTTAGCCATGGATAAAGCGCCATGGGTGGAATAGAATATGATGATGGGGGTTATGTGGAGAAGACAAAAAAGGAGAAAGTCTCACATCGACGCTGCTAATCAATGGGCTAGGGAGGTGCCCATCAATTGATGTCAATGCAAGGAGTAGGGATTTCAATGCAACGGATGCACTAGAGCTATAAATGTATGAAAGCTCAACAAAAGAAACTAAGTGGGTGTGCATCCAACTTGCTTGCTCACGAAGACCTATGGCATTTGAGGAAGCCCATTGTTGGAATATACAAGCCAAGTTCTATAATGAAAAATTTCCACAAGTAAATGAAAATGACAGAACAAGAGACTCTCTATCTTAAGGATCATGGTGCTACTTTGAAGCACGAGTGTGGAAAAAAAGGATAGTAGCATTGCCCCTTTTTATTTCTTCTTTCTTGGGGGACAATGCTCTATTAATGATAATCATCACACTTCTATTTATTTACAACTCAATGATTACAACTCGATACTAGAACAAAGTATGACTCTATATGAATGCCTCCGGTGGTGTACCGTGAAGGGCAATGAATCAAGAGTGACATGTATGAAAAATTATGAATGGTGGATTTGCCACAAATACGATGTCAACTACATGACCATGCAAGGCAATATGACAATAATGATGTGTGTCATGATAAATGGAACGGTGGAAAGTTGCATGGCAATATATCTCAGAATGGCTATGGAAATGCCATAATAGGTAGATGGTGGCTGTTTTGAGGAAGATATAAGGAGGTTTATGTGTGATAGAGCATATCATATCATGGGGCTTGGATGCACCAGCGAAGTTTGCACCAACTCTCAAGGTGATAAAGGGAAATGCACGGTACCGAAGAGGCTAGCAATGATGGAAGGGTGGGAATGCGCATAATCCATGGACTCAACATTAGTCATAAAGAACTCACATACTTATTGCAAAACTCTACAAGTCATCAAAAACCAAGCATTACGCGCATGCTCCTAGGGGGATAGATTGGTAGGAAAAGACCATCGCTCGTCCCCAACCGGCACTCACAAGGAAGACAATCAAATAACACCTCATGTTTTAAATTTGTTACACAACGATCACCATACGTGCACGCTACGGGATTTGCAAACTTCAACGCAAGTATTTCTCAAATTCACAAGTGCCCAACTAGCACACTCTAATATTACCACCTTTATATCTCAAAACAATTATCAAGTAACAAACTTCTCCTGGTACTCAATGCACTTTTTATGAAAGTTTTTTATTGTACCGATCTTGGATGCCTATCATATTAGGACTAAATTCATAACCAAAGCAAATTACCATGCTATTCTAAGGGCTCTCAAAATAATATAAGTGAAGCATGAGAGATCAATAATTTCTATAAAATAAAACCACCACCGTGCTCTAAAAGATATAAGCAAAGCACTAGAGCAAAATTATCTAGCTCAAAAGGTATGAGTGAAGCACATAGAGTATTCTCATAAATTCCGATTCATGTGTGTCTCTCCCAAAAGCAAAGACTCAAATCATACAAGACGCTCCAAGTAAAAACACATATCGTGTGGTGAATAAAAATATAGCTCCAAGTAAAGTTACCGATCGACAAAGACGAAAGAGGGGATGCCTTCCGGGGCATCCCCAAGCTTAGGCTTTTGGTTGTCCTTCAATTTTACCTTGGGGTGCCCTGGGCATCCCCAAGCTTATGCTCTTGCCTATCCTTGTTCCATAATCCATCAAATCTTTACCCAAAACTTGAAAACTTCACAAAAACAAAACCTAAAAAAAAAAATCTCATGAGCTCCGTTAGTAAAAGAAAACAAACCACCACTTCAAGGTACTGTAATGAACTCATTCTTTATTTATATTGGTGTTAAACCTACTGTATTCCAACTTTTCTATGGTTCATAAAGTTTATTACTAGCCATAGATTCATCAAAATAAGCAATCAACACACGAAAAACAGAATTTGTCATAAACAGAACAGTCTGTAGTAATCTATAGGTTTCGAATACTTCTGGAACCCCAAAAATTCTAAAATAAATTTCTGGACGTGAGGAATTTATCTATTAATCATCTGCAAAAATAATTAACTAAATCCCACTCTCCAGTAAAAAATGGCAGCCAATCTCGTGAGCGCTAAAGTTTCTGTTTTTCACAGCAAAATCGCAAAGACTTTCCCCAAGTCTTCCCAAAGGTTCTACTTGGCACAAACACTAATTAAAAGCATAAAACACATCTAAACAGAGGCTAGCACTACTAGGGAAAATTTTATACACAGAACTTTAGCAGTAGCGCTTGTTAAAAGAGCACGCTACTGCTAGACAGCAGTAGCGCGTGCAAAATAAGCGCGTTGCAGACGGACATATATCAATAGCGCGTCTCACCGAAAACTCGCTACTACTAAAATTCCAATCACTTAGCCGATGGGCTACATATAGTAGTAGCGATCTTCCAAAAACCGCGCTACCGCTAATAAACTTATTGCATCACGTTTATGCGTAAATCGCTACTGCTAACAAAAAGAAAATAAAATGAAAAACGAATAGAGAAGTAAATGAAAATGAAAGAAATAGAAAAAGGAAAAGGAAAAATATAAAATGTAAAGAAAAATAAATTAAAAGGGAAAAAATGATGAAGACGTAGCAGTAGCGCGTTTTCTGTAACGCGCTACCATTACTTTTGACTTAAGCAAAAACGGTTTCCCCCGGCCACCACTTCTCCCCCAAATCGATCCCTCGCCCCACTTCGCAGCCGTCTCCCCCACTTCGTCGTTGCCCCGACTTCGCCGTCGCCCCCTGCCGGCGTCGACACCGCGCTCATCCTCACGACCGCCGCCCGAGGCTGCCCAGCCTCACCGCCGCCGCCTCTCGGGCCGCCCTCGACCTCACCGCGGCCTCCCTCGACCTCACCGTCGCCGCCCTCGACCTCACCGCCCACGAGCCCACCAGGACCGCCGCGTCCAGATCCTGAGCCCACCCTCGCCGCCCCTACCTCCATTTCCGAGCACCTCCCCACCACCGTCTCTCCCCTCTCTGTA
>NC_057809.1:45223196-45231370 GCF_018294505.1 Triticum aestivum | reverse complement strand
TTTTTAGTTAGGGAAATAATAGACGATGTTAAGTAGTAGATAATGTAGATGTTAATTAGTTCAGTAGGGTTTAGTTTTTGAATTGAGTTTGTTTAACTAGATGTTAATTAGGGCAGTATGGTTTAGTTTAGAGTAAAGTTTAGTTCAGTAGTTAACTAAATATAATCTATATTTGGTTTTTGAATTGAGTTTGAGAGAGCACGAGATTTGTGTAGATTTTCTTGAAGTGTCAAACGCTAGGACATGCAAATTTGAAGTGGTCAAGATATATGCAAATTCCTCAATTGTGTTTGCCCATGTTTCGATTGTGTCCAAGTGGCTTTTTGTTGTTTCCAGGGAATGAAGCTGACTGGCCTATGTTTTGCTGGAATGTTGATTCATTTCCATTCCGGAAAATTTCGGGTTCTCAATTTGTCCACTTTTTAGCAAAGGTCATGCCTAAATTTTCCGTGAATTTCGGCATGACTTGTGCTACAAACTAGGACATATCGAGTGCCCAGGATTTGCCGCACCAGGAAGGAGTTAATGGTCCTGCAAAACATAGGCCTTTTGTATGTCATTATTCATTTTATTAGGTCTAGAATTAATTTACTAGATTTAATCGTAGGAAACATGGCTAGCAACGATGAAGGACAGGGTTCTGGTGATTGCGACGACGTCTACCTGGCCCACTGGTCGCATCGGGGACTGAGACCGACACGCGGACCGGCGCTGAGACTGAGACCGGCATCGAGACTAGCGCTGAGACTAAGACCGGCGCTGCCTCAGGGAGCGGAGTCGGTATAGAACCAAAAGCAAAGAGGCAATGACTTCCTAACAAGCTCAGGACTACTAGACTGATGGTCACGGAGGAGGACAACGGCAATTTTGAGCCAAACATGCTCGAGGAAGCGCGCATGTGCTACAGCAATCAAATTGGCTGCATCATACGGACAACCGCCACCATCAACGATGAGGAACTAAACAAGTTAGATAATATGAGGCCCTCCCTCCTAAAGAAGCTGCACCAGATATTCTTGTTCCCGGGTTGGAATGAAAAGGATTATAAAGATCCAGATAAGGACCCGGCAATGAAGAAGATAAACAAACACGCCATGAGCAAGTTTAGCGACGCGTTGGCTGCCTGGAAAGCAAGGGTGAAATATCGGATCTTCAACGAGAAGGAACCCTACTCCGAGATTGTAAAGGATAATCTGACAATCACGGCAGAGTACTTTGAAATATTCAAGGCGGCTTGCAAGGCCGAAGATGCCAAAAAAAGTTAGAGTACATGAAGGGGCTTCAACAGAAGAACATTGGGTGCCACCACCTCGGAAGTCGTGGTTACGACGAGAAGAGGTCCACATGGGCCAAGGAGGACGCGGAAGCCTTGAGTCTGGCATCCCAGACCCCTTGGTGGAGTTCACCATCCCACAGGAGCGTGACATCCTCAGGTCCTGGCACCGCTGGGACCCAGTGAATAAGGTTTTCAAGAAGAACGCGGTCACGACGAAGTTCATTAGGCTTCTGGTAATTTTAGTTTCTGATCAATTCGACTGCATGTTAGTCATATTTGTAAATGCTTCTTGTGCCTTTTGTAGAGAGAGCGGCACAGGATTGCGGCCGAAAGCGACTCGCCGTCTGAGGCGTTGGCGAGGCCTAAGTGGGACACTCCATTCAACCGGGCGTTGAACATATTGAAAGGACTCCCGGTGGAGACTCGGCCGTGGTATGGACGCATGCACGGTGTCGGAGACGGCGCCACGTGGAAGAAGTACTACCGTGAGACCACGGAGGAGAGAAAGGAAAGACAGAGGTTAACTGAAGAAAACATCGACAAGAAGGTTGATATTGCGGTTGAAAAGAAATCATCTGAGACAGTCGCAACAGCGGTAGCTGCCGCAAAACAGGTGCTTGTAGATATGTCTACTACCTTGGTTCCGGCCGTTTTCAATTGGAGCAGGCAAAATCCAGAAAAAAATGCAGCGAACTTTCCCCTTGCTGACTTCCTCAGGAGCAGCTCGACTACCGTTGCACCAGCACCTGCACCTGCTCGCGCACCGGCTCCTGCACCACCTCCATTAGTCGCTGGTGAAGTCGCCATAGATGAGGATAACGATGACGATGACACTCAAGAGTATGTCTATACTGGCGTCTACTTAGGGGTTGAGCGTCATGAGTCGGTGCCTGAATTGCCGCCTCCTGAGTCTGAACGTATTATGGAGAACCTTCCGGTAGTAAAGAAGTCTAGGAAGAGACCGGGGAAAGGCAAAAAAAGTTTCTTCTGTGATCCAGCTGCCTCAGCAGCCTCGGTTCAAGACCGTATAGATATCCCCGGTGCGGCAAAATGGCATATCCCCGGTCAACCAATCCTACCTGAAGCAGCGTTGTGGGCTAGATTCGACGATTTAAGGAGACTTCATGACGATGTGCTACGGATAGAGAAAGGCCTCATCGCCTCAAAAAATCCTGGATACCCACTCTACGTGGGTAACGTGCCACGGGGATTGTCATACGTCGACACATTCCCTGCGGAGAAGTTCTTCCTTCAATTCGATTACATCTTCGACATGTTTCACTTGAAGAAGCAGGATTTTGCGTTTGTCCGCCTTTATGCTTTGCACATGAACTACCTCATCGGGGTTGAGCAGATACCTCATATTTGTGTCGCTGCCTGTACTTCATGCACGAGGCCTTCTTGGTAGTCTGCGCAAAGCACTGTGAATACGCGAGGGAATACATCGTCAATTTCATGCTCGCCAATAAGGACAAGGAGGCGTTCTCGTGCCTTATCATCCCATGTAAGTCATCCGCGCGGATATCCTTCCTTTGATTTTAATCATTCATTTCCATGGTGGAGGCTAATTAATTTGAGGTGTACTTATTTTGCGCAGCGGCGGGCGCGCCGTCCTCATCATCTTCTACCCTCGATACTCCCATGCTCTTTACTTGGACTCGTCGAAGAACATTAACAAAAGGATTACACACACATCAAGGATGTTCCCGAAAGTTCTATGTTCTACTACGGCACACGGGGTGGAGAGGTCAAGGACAAGAAGAAAAAGGATGGCAGGCCCGCCTGCGGCCATAAGACCGACTTATGCTGCATCCAGCAACCGAGTGATTCTCTTAATGATGGATTCTATGTCCTACACCAGATGCTGGAGTACAGACGGGATCACCAGAACCTTCGCATGTCACCTACATCCGGCGATGCCCATATTCTACAATGGGCAAAGAACTTAGGAGATATCGAGGATCATCGACTTCGAGCTGAGTTCTATCACATCCAACGCGAACTTGCCCAAATCATCATGAAGGAGGCCGTTGAAAAAACAGGGATGTTCTACGAAGAAGGACAAATGTCACGGGAAGACGTCCGAACACGCGTAGCCGCTCAACGTCTCGACCTGAAGCCTTTCACTAAGCTCGGGGACTATCTCCCTAACTTGGATGGATGGCACGACATGGAGTGATTGTCGATATATGACAATGTGTCCGTTTAGTCCGTACTATCTGTATGACGAGACTTTGAATTATGCATGACGAAACTTTATTTGTGATGTAATTAAACCGTCCTCCTCGACTAGCGAAGATCTCTCTAGTTAGGGCATTTTGGGTATGATGAACTTTGTTATTTATGCTTATGATATGTTGCTTCTATTTTTGCCAAGTCTGTCTCTTTCTATTGCTCAACTATATATGTTGCATATCATCGACTCATGTGACGATACAGGTGTATAGATCATCGATGGCGAAGAAGTGCTACGCCAGGAGTATGCGACGAGTGGCCGGATGTCAGGCCCAGGTGTACCGGTTTCCGGTTTCCGAGCGACAGACATTAGTTAGTTTAGGTTCACGCAAAGTGATAGCTCTTCTCGCGTGTATCATTGTTTAGATGGATGACGATGTAGTTGCAATTAATCGAGTTTTGTATCGCTATTTTCGAGATGATGATGAGAAACCACTTTGTGTTGGATGATGATTATGATGATGACATGATTTGATGAGACTATTTGTATGTATATGCTATCATTACATTTGTATGTGTATCATATGCTAAAGATTATTGTATAAAGCCTATTCAAATACAAAACAAATATGCAGAAAAAAAACTACTAAAATTAGCAATAGCGACTGGAGAAAAGTTAGCAGCTGCGCCACAGTAGCAGTAGCGCGTCCAGGCAAAGAGCGCTAGAGCTATTAGCAGTAGCGAGATTCCACAAAGCGCGCTGATGCTACACTTGTATAGCAGTAGCGCGGGTGTGCACGCGCTACTACTGCGGGTTAGTTGTAGCGCCTTATTAGTAGCGCCGGTCCCCGCGCTACTAATATACCTAGAACCCGCGCTGCTGCTAGCCTTTTCCCTAGTAGTGTAGATGAATTATTTATTACTAAACAGAACCAAAAAGCAAAGAACAAAAATAAAATTCGTTGCCTCCCAACAAGCGCTATCGTTTAATGCCCCTAGCTAGGCATAAAAGTAAGGATAGATCTAGGTATTGTCATCTTTGGTATGCAATTCTTCAATAGAACACTTATAACCCTTGGGGGTTTCCTTCTTTTTATTAATTATCAAACTCTTAGGCAAGAAATCAAGAAAATCATTTGTAGCAAAAGGTTCCTTAATGATAGCTAGAAAGTTCGGGTGAACACTTATGGATTTGAGATTCGCATTTTCCTTACTAGAAGTTTCACCCTTATTTTTAGGAACGTACATTAGTTTGGCAACTTTGGTAGGAGGATTTCAAGTATTCCTTACATCAGAAAAAGCGGACCCTAAGTTGGTAATAATACCCTCAAGCTTATCAATTCTTTCAGAATCTTGATCTATTATTTCATTCACTACGGGTTCTGTTTCTTTAAAACTTTTCAGAATGACTCGTACCTTAGATCCATATTGGGTAATTTGGTTGTGGATATTTTTATCCAAATTCTCAATCAATTCAATAGTGGCAACTTTATTTTCAATAATATCGAGTCTTTGCATAACATGTTCCAAAGTTAACATGGTTCCATTCACTGTTCAAGATATCTTCCGATATTCCGATAAATCGACTGATTTATCGCTTACCGTTATCTAACCGATAGGATAAATCGGCTGATAAATCAACCAATATGGCGATAAATCGGCCGATATGCCGATAAACTGGCCGATTTACCTCTTATCATGGGTCGACCGATAAGTTCCCGATAAGCGATATCCCAACATTGGTTCCATTAAACAAGAGAGGTGGTGTGCCAAATAAATCTATCATAGCATTATAAGAATCAAAAGTGTGGCTACCCAAGAAATTTCCTCCGGTAATGGTATCAAGAATATATCTATTCCAAGGGATGATGCCTACATAAAAATTGCGAAGAAGAACAGAAGTAGATTGCTTCCTAGTAGATCTATTTTGCGCATTGTAAATTCTGTACCAAGCATCTTTTAGATTTTCTCCCTCCCTTCATTTAAAATTAAGGACCTCGTTCTTGGGAGACAAAGAAGTACATAAAGGACTAGCCATAACGATGAAGCAAGCGAACGGAAAAGGAGGGCGAATAAAACAGCAAGGGTGAAGTGGGGGAGAGGAAAATGAGAGGCAAATGACAAATAATGTAATGCGAGGGATAAGAGTTTATGATGGGTACTTGGTATGTTTGACTTGTGTGTAGACTCCCCGGCAACGGCGCTAGAAATCCTTCTTGCTACCTCTTGAGCACTGCGTTGGTTTTCCATTGAAGAGGAAACAGTGATGCAGCAAAGTAGCGTAAGTATTTCCCTCAGTGTTTGAAAACCAAGGTATCAATCCAGTAGGAGGCCACACGCAAGTCCCTCGTACCTACACAAACAAATAAGAACCTCGCAACCAACGCTATAAAGGGGTTGTCAATCCCTTCACGGATTATGGTATTTTTATGATAAAGATTAATAGTAGATATTGCAAAATAAAAGGTAATAGAAATAGCTTGTTGCGGAAGATTAATATGATGAAGAATAGACCCGGGGGCCATAGGTTTCACTAGTGGCTTCTCTCAAGATAGGATAGGTATTACGGCGGGTGAACAAATTACTATTGAGCAATTGATAGAAAAGCGAATAATTATGAGAATATCTAGGCATGATCATGTATATAGGCATCACGTCCGTGACAAGTAGACCGACTCCTGCCTGCATCTACTACTATTACTCCACACATCAACCGCTATCCAGCATGCATCTAGAGTATTAAGTTCATAAGAACAGAGTAATGCATTAGGTAAGATGACATGATGTAGAGGGATAAACTCAAGCAATATGATATAAACCCCATCGTTTTATCCTCGATGGCAACAATACAATACGTGTCGTTCCCCTTTCTGTCACTGGGATCGAGCACCGCAAGATTGAACCCAAAGCTAAGCACTTCTCCCATTGCAAGAAAGATCAATCTAGTAGGCCAATCCAAACTGATAATTCAAAGAGACTTGCAAAGATAACAAATCATATATAAAAGATTTTAGAGAAGAATCAAATATTGTTCATAGATAGACTTGATCATAAACCCACAATTCATCGGATCTCGACACAAACACACCGCAAAAAGAGTTATATCGAATAGATCTCCAAGAAGATCGAGGAGAACTTTGTATTCAGATTCAAAGAGAGAGAAGAAGCCATCTAGCTAATAACTATGGACCCGAAGGTCTGAAGTAAACTACTCACACATCATCGGAGGGGCCATGGAGTTGATGTAGAGGCCCTCCGTGATTGATGCCCCCTCCGTCGGAGCTCCGGAAAAGGCCCCAAGATGGGATCTCTTGGGTACAGAAGGTTGCGGCGGTGGAAATAGGGTTTCGTGGTGCTCCTGGATGTTTTCAGGGTATATGAGTATATATAGGAGGAAGAAGTAGGTCGATTGAGCCACGAGGGGGGAGGGCGCGCCCAGGGGGTAGGCGCGCCCCCTGCCTCGTGGACTCCTCATTTGTTTCTTGACGTCCACTGCAAGTCCTCTGGATCACGTCTATTCCAAAAATCACGTTCCCGAAGTTTTCATTCCGTTTGGGTTCCGTTTGATATTCCTTTTCTTCGAAACACTGAAATAGGCAAAAAAACAACAATTTGCACTGGGCCTTGGGTTAATAATTAGTCCCAAAAATAATATAAAAGTGTAAAATAAAGCCCACTAACATCCAAAACAGATAATATAATAGCATGGAACAATTAAAAATTATAGATACGTTGGAGACGTATCACCTTCTTGAAGACATCATCGGGGTGAAGCTCCCAACTCCTCCCGCTACTCCTGGGGGAAACCAAAGATCAGTTGATCGGATGACAGCGGCATCCTTGTGTCGTTACCTCCTCGGGGGCATCATTCTTGAAGGTGTGCATTGGCTTGAGGGACCAGTGGATGGTTCTAGCAGCGGAGCGGCGTTCCATGTGACGCATCAACGACGTGGAGTCTCGGCGGCGTGGCGCGATAGGGTCTCAGCGACAGATGTGTTATGATGGACGCGCGTGTGGAGGAGGCGTTGTCTGGCACCATGGGGGTTCGACGGAAGGCCTGGCAAGGTCGATGCGCCAGTACCTACTCTGAAGATAGATAGGTGGAAGATGGCAGCAGCGACCTTTGAAAGTGTGTCGGACCGGTGTTTGCCCCAAACCCGGTATGAGGCTTTGTTGGGGCCTCCGGCTTTAGATGTTAGGCTTTGATGCGAGGTCTGTTTGGTATTCGGCTTGGACAATCGGCACCCCTTCATCAAGTGCATGGTAGTAGTGACATATGTTGCCAAGATGATGACTACAGATGAAACTATCGCAAACTGTGGTAACCTTTTTATTGAGATCAAACTATGCTAAACTTAGTATACATATCCAAAACTCTTCCTAATTGTTGTTGACCTGGTACATCAAATCACATCATTTGCAACGCCTCCTTCTGCGGGCTGCATCGATGCCCCATCCATGGCGACATTTTCATGTGTGGTACTCTAGTAGATGATGAAACACTCATCCTAGCTAGGGTGGACGACAACTGCATGCAGCACATAGGACACATCCTGCTTCGATAATATTCCCGTTTCGACTCGGCCCACTAAGGATAAACTTACACAAAACAATATGTGTCTAGACGAAAGTCGGCCCCAGTGACGCTGCCCTAATTACATCACAATTCGGCACTGATATCACGTCTACCCATCCCACACAACCCCCGCACCCCATCGGGAAT
>NC_057809.1:45221967-45222814 GCF_018294505.1 Triticum aestivum | reverse complement strand
GACGCACACACACAGAAACTCAAGTCTTTTGCCTTCAAACCCATCAGTGGTAAGCGGATAATATATCTATCAGGCTAGAGTGCATGGTTCTATCCAAAGGTCTAATCTTAGCCATTGTAGATAGCCTCACCCTCATTTTTTTCATGTGTTGCTTTTCTTTCCCCTTTTCGCTGTGGCTGTGACCTGTGAACCGCCGCTGTTGGAGTGGCGTGGGATGTCTGAGCGGCGATTATTTCCGCGCGTGGCATATGCCGCAGTCTCTCTTTTTTTTTTTTGCCGCAGTCTCTGTTCCTTTTGCTTTCCTACTAGGGGAACGCACCGCATGTCATTTTCTTGCCCTTTGCGACCGGCGAGGGATGCTGGGCCTGTTTGGTCCATGTACTAATTCGGTCAATGTTTATCATATTTGTTTTACTGTATGTATATGTAGTACAGGTCCAAGTTTTACTTTTTGCAAGAGTACAGGTAGAAATTATACCATCTACACCGGTGCCACACTTTGCTGTGAGTGATAGATGATCTTACTATCCTATGATTGAATCTCCATAATAGATCTGATCTTTTTCGCAAAAAGTTCGATTTCATTAGCCTCTCTAAAGCAGTGACCAAACGATGTACTAGCAAATTCGGACGCCAAGTGTATGGATTCCACAATCATCGAAAGCTCAAGCGGTCAAGCCCCAGGTATCCTTCATCTTGAACAACTGCTTCAAATGCAAACCAGACTCAATAAACACTCGACTGCATCCAACATTTGCCGCCAGCAGCAGTACGTTCGGAATAGCAACAATCTCCGCTGAATACACATCACTAATATGAGGCAGGTACCATCTTGAAGCTGCTATAA
>NC_057809.1:45153055-45221811 GCF_018294505.1 Triticum aestivum | reverse complement strand
AGAGGTCCCCAACCCTTGCCGCCAGGTCCTTCATCTCACTTCCCTCCCTTGCGTTGCCGGGCAAAGCTCGTGCGTGCGACGGCGGCGGCAGAGGCATTCTCCTCCTCTCGCAGGTTTATGGGTGGTGCGGTGCGCCCTGGATCGTGAGGGCGGCGTTCGATCCTATCCACGACGGCGCGGCTGCCGGATCCCGCGGCGGTGGGGCGTGGTGTTGGTGGGGACCACCAGCAGGAGGAAGGCGGGGTGGCTGGGAGTCGTCGGTGAGCGACCACACTTGGTCTGGATCTCGGGGCGACGGCCCTGATCGGAGGTGGCTGGTGAAGCTCAGACTACTTGTCGCAGACGTAATGCCGATATATTAATCATGTCATGGATGATCATATTGTTACACACAGATGCTATTTATGAGAGAGATGCCTTTAATGAACGCTATGGCCCCGGGTCCATTCACTTTTATTTAAAAGAACACTTATAACTCCTCATTGTTTTTTATTTTTATTTATTATATCTATCACTACCAGATTTAATACTTGCAAGGGGCAAGAATAAGGGGAGTTACGCTCCCTTGCCTTGTTCGGGTGCAAGAATTTGTTTGTGTGTGTGTGCAGTGACTATTTAATTTGTCTGTGTGGTGTTTTCTCTTGGTTCGATAAATCTTGATTCTTAACTGAGGGAAATACTATCTGCTAATATATTACATCACCCTTTCTCTTCGGGGAATCCCAACACTATCACAAGTAACAGAGGCCCTCACGGCACAGCAGGGGAAACATATAGCTACGAGGGCACTCTCGCGTGCGGAACAACGCGTAGGGCGTACCTCACGGGTGCGACCGCCACCGCCAAATGATAATGGACCCGGGAGCACCCCAACGGTCCACCCATCATGGACCCTTCAACCGGGTCACCTAGGCATGAGCCGTCTGTGTAGATCGGACGGTTCACATCCTCCCCAAAAGGCTCCCGTGGCACCAAGCTAGCCGGAAACGGAGGACCAGGAGGGCACTCTAGCCCACGAGGAGCCCAGTAAGGCATGTACTCTAGCATCCTTTATAGGAGTAATTTGCACCGAAAATTCGTTTATGAGCTCGAGCTCAGATGAGCCTGATATCCACACCGTTCCTTTGCGCCAAGATATGTGCGTCTTCATGTATTTTCTGATCGTATATGTATTTCCCGTCTCGTGTGTCAGTTCAGCATTGATTGCGATGGCTCGAGCGGACGCCGTTGGGGGACAGATGGACGGGCGATGGCTCGGCACCCTACCTGAACCATCATGAGCCGTATGAAGGAAGGATCCGCACAGATTGCGTCGACACAGGTGTGACATTAAATGTCCACTAGCCCAACCGTCACCAACTCATCCACCTCATTCACTCTTCTCTCCCCCATTCCCCTATTGACACAGTGAGCTCGACATTGCCCAGCCATCTCCGGTTGACCCGCCATGTCCTCACCGTCGTCATCCCCTCTGTGAATTATTTTGGGAAGCGTAGAACCCTTTGTCTCGGGCCACGTGTATATATTGAGGCAATGCCTTGGTGCATACGTTTACAGAGAGAAAACCAATCGAGGGAGAGGGAGATCGGTTGGGAGATGATCGACCAGAAGAAGGTCGTGGGATAAGGAGAAGATGAGATAGAGTTGGATACAAGTTAAACACCTCTTCTATCCCTATACAATAATTCTAACACTCCCCCTCAATCTAAACCTCAAGCCTTGCTAAGGTTGAGATTGTACTTGAACTCGTCTAGTCTTCTCTCGGTTAAGGGTTTAGTAAACCCATCCGCAAGTAGATCCCCTATAGGAATAAACCAGATCTCAAGTAGCTTTCGAGCTACTCTCTCTCTCTGACAAAGTGGAAATCCACTTCAATATGTTTTGTTCGTGCATGAAAACAGGATTTGCTGAAAGATAAGTTGCACCAATATTGTCACACCACAGCCGTGCAGCTTTTGGAGCTTTAATCCCAAGTTCATAAAGTAATGTTTGTATCCACATCACTTCAGCTGTAGCATTTGCCAACGACTTGTATTCAGCCTTCGTACTAGATCTTGAAACAGTAGCTTGCTTTCTTGCACTCCATGACACAAGGTTAGATCCCAGAAACACAGCAAAACCACCAGTAGATCTCTTATCATCAGCACACCCGGCCCAGTCTGCATCAGAATATGCAGTAACAAGCAAGGAAGGGGACTTGACAATCTGAAGTCCAAGTCCTTGAGAATACTGAAGATACCTCAGAATTCTTTTAACTGCTGTCCAATGAGTGGTTCTAGGAGCATGCAAATATTGACATACCTTGTCTGAATAAGAGATATCAGGGCGTGTAAGAGTCAAATATTGCAAGGCACCTACAACACTTCTATAATTTGTTGCATCCTCTAGACCAAGAGCTTCTCCACTGTCAATTGTAAGCTTTTCTGAGGTGGAGATTGGTGTACTGACTGGTTTGCAATTCTCCAATCCCACCCTCTTTAGAACATCAGCTGTATATTTCTCTTGTGATAGAAATATTCCATCTCTGATCTGCTTTAACTCTATGCCAAGAAAGTAGTGAAGATCACCTAGATCTTTGAGAGCAAATTCAAGCTTTAAATCCTTAAGCAAACAAGTAGTGGCCTCTTGACTTGAGCTAGCAACAATTATATCATCAACATAAACAAGGACAAAAACAGTGATATTGCCTTTGCTATAAAAGAACAAGGATGTATCTACCTTGGACGATGTGAAACCAAGATGTTGTAGCTGCATGCTCAACCTAGAATACCATGCTCTTGGAGCCTGCTTCAGGCCATATAGGGCTTTATCCAACTTACATACATAACGTGGTGTGCTGTGATTTTCATAACCTGGTGGTTGCCGCATGAACACATCTTCCTCAAGAACACCATGAAGAAACGCGTTCTGAACATCCAGCTGTCTTAAGCTCCAACCTCTAGAAACAGCAATGGACAAAACAAGACGAATAGTAGTTGCTTTAACCACAGGACTAAAAGTATCATCATAATCAATTCGAAACCTTTGCTTGAAGCCCTTTGCAACCAACCTTGCCTTGTATCTGTCTATACTGCCACCTGATTTTCTCTTAATCTTGTATACCCATTTACAGTCAATTATATTAGCACCATGTTGCGGTGGTACTAGATGCCAAGTCTGATTTTTTATAAGTGCATTATATTCATCATCCATGGCTTCCTTCCAATCTTTATTAGCAAGAGCATCATGCAAATTAATAGGTTCACCAGAAGTGGCAAGGAAGGCACGCTTGGTCGGATTATACCTTATTGTACCATCACTATATTGTTTTTCTTTAACAATACCTGACCGAGACCTGGTGTTTCGACGAAGAGGTGAAGGAGCCAGAGAAACAGTTTCTGTTGGTTGTGGCGCAGGAGATCCTGCTGATTCGGTGTTGTGCACAGAAGATCCAGGAAGATCCGACTCCTGATCCGAGGAGGATTGACGCTGCTGGCGCTGCTCCTCGTCTGACGCGCAGCTAGAGCCGACCGGCGAATCAGACCCGCCTGGCGGGTCCGTGTTGTCGCAGCAGAACTGGCAGGACCGGTCGGTGGGGCCCAAGGTGACGTGGCGGCGAGGGGCTCGCTCCCCCCGTGCCTCGCTTGATGGACGCCTCGGGGCGCGCTGGCGGAGATTGGCGCGACGCGCCAGGACTGGCGCGACCCACTTGGTCGGTTGCGCTGCTATCGGCCACCAGGGAGCGTAGGGGCGGATCTGCACCGGATCGCGCGCCTGCAGTCTGACGCGAATCCGGCTCGGATCGCGCGCTGGCAGAAGGATCAGCATCGGAGTCCGGTCTTGGTTTGTCCTGTGTGCACATAAAATGACAGGTAGAATCTGCGCAAGAAGTATTAGAAACGCAATTTTCTTTGAATTTTTGCACATCGTCATGATCAGTTAATTCACCCCCGTGATCAGGACATGTAGGAGAGTCGGAGAGAATTGCGATTTCTGCAGGAAGCAAAGCACCCGCATTGGGATGAAGCTTGGAGAAAGGAAATAGTGTCTCATCAAAAATAACATCCTGAGAGATATAGATGCGTCCGGTGGATGGTTCAAGACATTTGTAACCTTTATGAAGATTACTGTACCCAAGAAAAACACATTGTGTGGAGCGAAACTCAAGTTTGTGACGATTGTATGGACGTAAATTGGGGTAACAAGCACATCCAAAAATTTTGAGATAATTATAATCTGGCTTTTGGTTATACAATTGTCCTGACGGAGTAGAGTTGCCAATAACCTTACTAGGAAGACAATTGATGAGATATGTAGCTGTGATGAAGGCCTCATCCCAATACTTGAGGGGCATAGATGCATGAGCTAAAAGAGAGAGACCAACCTCAACAATATGGCGGTGTTTGCGTTCAGCAGAACCATTCTGCTAATGAGCATGGGGACAAGATACATAATGGGTGATCCCAATACTACAGAAAAAGGAGTTGAGTGTTTCATACTCCCCTCCCCAGTCACTTTGGACTGCGATGATTTTCTTATCAAAGTGTCTCTCAACAAGTTTCTGAAATTCTTGAAAGATGGAAAAAACTTCAGATTTATACTTGAGCAAATAAATGCATGTAAACTTGCTGTAATCATCAATGAAGCTAACATAGTATTTTTTTCGACCAAAAGAATCTCGGGCATGACCCCATACATCATTGAGGATCAATTGTAGGGGAGCATGAGAAACACTACTAGACTTAGGATAGGGAAGCTGATGGCTCTTGGCACATTGACATGCTTCGCAAACAGACTCATTATTGGAACTAAGTGACAAAGGAAGATTGTCTTTATTGACGACTTGCCTAACTATGACTGATGAGGGATGACCTAACCTTTGATGCCACCTTGCCAAAGAGGGCTTGATGACAGAGTAGACTCGACGATGCTTGTTGCTAAATGCTCCGGATGAGATGGGGTAGAGGCCGCCAACGCATCTACCGTGATAGAGGAGTGCCCTCGTTGCCCGATCCTTAATGAAAAAATAGCGAAGATGAGTCTCAAAGAAAACATTGTTATCAGAGGCTAAGCGAGACATAGAGGCAAGGTTTTTATCAGCTTGAGGAACATGAAGGACATCCTTAAGAACTAGATCACGTTGAAGGTTAGGGGAATTAAGTGAAACTTGACCAATATGACAAATATCCATACCTTTACCGCTAGCGGTGTGGATCTGATCGGTGCCATGGTACGTCTCGCGCAGAGCAAGTTGCTCTAACTCATTTGTGACGTGGTCCGTAGCGACGGAGTCAACATATCGAACGCCATCCCCGCCTTGCTTGCGCATAGCAGCTGCAACCAAGCGAGCATCCGGGACGAAGTTTTCATCATACCGATGCCAACAGTCGAGGACCTCATGACCAGCCTTCTTGCAGAGCTGACAACGAGGACGGCTGCGGGAGGAGGAGGGGCGGCGGCCAGTGTTGGAGTTGAAGCCGCCACCCCCATGGTTGTTGCCGTAGCCGCCGCCCTCGGTGTTGTGGCCGTAGGCGCCGCCAGAGCGGGCGCCATCGCCCGAAGAGGAGCCACGGCCGCGACCACCAGCATGGTTGCCGCCCTGGTGACCACGGCCACGGCCGCGACCCCGTGCAGCGGAGTATGCAGATGATTGCCAGAGATCGCCGCCGTGGAGGAGGGTGCGGCGGGCATCAAAACTGAGGAGCTGACTATGCAGCTTCGGGACCGTGATTGGTTCCACGCGTGCATCAAGAGCAGAGACGACAGGGTTATATTCCATGTCAAGGCCAGCAAGGATCTTGGAGACGATCTCCGGGTCGGAGAGCGCTGAGGCCGTGCAGGCGACTTCATCTGTGAGCGTCTTGATCTTGCCGAGGTACTCTGCCATAGACATATTACCTTTTTAAGGTTGGTGAGCTCGATGCGGGTGTTGATCGCCTGCGCTTGGCTCTGGGCAGCAAACATGTCATTGATGGCGTGCCATACCGCGGCCGGCGTCTGGAGCGTGGCCACCTGAGAGAGAATCTCGCGGGAAAAAGAACCCATCAAGAACCCTTGGAGTTGTTGCTGTTGGGCATACCAGAGAGTGCAGGAGAGGTTGATGACTTGCTCGTCCTTGCCATCCTTGGTGATGGTGAGGGTGGCCGGCGGCGGTGGGCTTGTTGCGTCGAGGTGATGCTCCATCTGAGCACCCTTGATCTGGGGAAGCACGATGGCTTTCCAAAGGAGGAATTTCCCCATGGTCAGCTTCTCCTGGGGTGGCGATCCGAGGCGGCATGTTGCCCATGTCCCCAACCACTCACTTACCCTCATCATGAAGGGGCAAACTTGCCATTTCATCTAAGCGGCGGTGGGTGGGTGGGCGGCTGCATTTCATCCCTTCTCCATGGATCCAGTCATATCGTAAACCATACCGGCCAAGCCGGCCGCCGACGAGCAGCAGATCATCTGCGAGGGTTCCGTGACGCCGCCATCCTCGTTGCCAGGTAATACACTTTTCGTACTCACTGAAGCATGATACTCTTACTCCCGTATTCTGTTTTCTCTGTTCATGTTGTATTATCGTTAGTGCGGCATGCATCTCGTCCGGATCTGACACGGCCGTTGTCTGTGGATCCCCTTTTCGCACGCCCCCCTATAAGATGACCGTAGATCGGAGTCTGGTAGCTGCGATGAGCAGCGGGATGGTTGTGGCAACGACACCCCGGGCGCAGCCACTGTCGGAGATGATTCCGACTTGGACGGGTCATCCTCGACCGCTCTACCCGGAGATCCACCCGCGCCAACATCACGCATCTCCTTGAAGCATGCAGTCAGTGTAATTCAGACTTTTGATGACTACAAGAAGTGGTTAGTAGAGCAGATTGGGTTTGGAGGTATGCTGAAGCTGCCAGCACTGCAGAAGCTGAGTCTGAAGACCAGCGCGTGGATTATGAGTAGAGTTAGTGTCAGCCGCAGGGAGATTAAATTGAGGGACAACAAGGTTCTTAAGTTTTACCCTGAGGATTTCTATAAGGTTTTTGGGATTCCATGCGGCCACCATAGTGTGAAGGGTAGGGATGCAAACATCAATCCTGAGGCTATTCATTTTATAAAGACAACACTCCAGATGAACAAAACTGGAGTATGCAGCTTGAGAGCAGCTAAAGATTTTCTGATGTGTGACATCAATGAGAATTCAAGCAAACTAGAGAAAGATTGTTTCCAGATCGCATTTGTGATATTTGCGATGGGTCATGTGCTAGTTCCAACCACGTAGCATAACTACACGACCATTGACTTTTGGGGAGCCATAGCAAACACCGAACCAATCGATCAATTTAATTGGTGTGAGTATGTCCTTGAGCACCTTTTCGATGCAGTCAAGAATCTTAAGAGAGACATGATGGCCAACAATTTATCGACCAACCTAACTGGCCGGTTGTCATCTTTTTTTTCACGCAAGTTGATTTTTTTTCCAGATTTTTGCAAATGTTTTAGGTCTGTTTCATTATGCAAGCATTTATGTATACACATTGTGTCTGCCAACGTCGTCGTTGTTTTGCAAGTCTTTTTGCTTGACAAGCTTGATCTTGGCATTTTCAACAAGTCACTCAGTGTGCTCCCTAGGATATCCGAATTTGACCCCGAGTCCTTCCGTCGAATGCTTGCCATGGCTGCTGACCCGGTCAAAGGAACAACCTCCTACGCGCATGCCAATGTAAAGATGAGTTTTTACTTATTTTCTGCCTGATTATGCAGGAACGCTTCTTGCACCAATGTGGTTTGTTTATCTAAAATCACACAGCCAATTATCGTCTTATATTTACTATTCTTTTTTGCGGACACAGCTGAGGGATGCTTCCACAGTATGTTACGCGCGCCACAAGTTTCCGGCATCAGCTCCGCCGTCTGCAACCACCAACAGGCCTCCTAGGCGTTCCGGCACGCCGACGACAGGACACCTCCCGAACACAACTCCTGTAATGCATGGGCATGCAGGACGCCAACTTCACACAGAGGTTTTAACACCTACCAGTGCCGCTCCAGGGCCACTTCATTTTGCAAAGTATCTACGGGAGAAGTATCCTCATCTAGTATGTGCTTCCTTTATTAGTCTTTCATGCATTACTTTCCACATCCGTTATCACTGATGGTAAATCCCTATGTCCTCACCATACAATCGATCGCAGGTAGCTGACGAGATCACGATGGTATTAAAACAGCACAACGCGAGAGGCATTATGCATTTGACACAAGCCACCAACACAATTCAGCAGGCCCTGTTGGAAGCATTAAATGGGCTTCAAATGGACTTCTACACGTTCTCCGACAAAGTAATGAAATCAGTCACTAGCCGCTGTGTGTGCTGCCGCGCTCGGGGTTTCACTGAGTGCCATGAGTCAGGTCAACAAAACAAAAAAAATTCAGTTTAGACAATCTCATTGTATCCTTCTTATGCACAAGTCATTCATTTGTTTATGTGTTTACCGCCATGCATCATCACTCCCTGCCACCTCCAAGTCTGTACGATTTAGGACACCTGCGGCAAAAAAAATCCAGGGACAAAGGCTTGAACTATCTGATTGCAAAGGTCAGATGACATCCTGCTATACATTTTTGCTATTCTCGGACCTTTTTTCTATACTCCCACGCAAAAGGAGCCCCTCTTACAGAACATGTGTAATGTCCTGATTATCTTGTATTTTTCGTCTATTTCCAGCTACATCGCCTCTGCCACCAGCCGGTACGCTGCGTAAACGCGCCATGGATGCGCGGGATTCTACGTCAAACAGCAAGAAATCATCATCGCGATCATATGGCAATGTGCGCAATTACTTCAAATCCACTTTAATGTCCATCGCTCAAATGCATGCAGACCTTCTAGTCAACACTCCATTTACAGTCTTTGGACAGTGCTGCACCAATCTACACAAGCGAAAATACATATTCCAGCATGGATTTGCAACTGATCCATGGGTGAATGGTGTTGTACCACATCCGCCACATATGCCAACAACGGACCTTATTGTCGCCCACTTCACACAGCTGCCAACACAAGACCTGCAGAGGTGTTTCACATTCTACTTATTCATTTTCAATGCCGCCTTTTGAATTTTCAGGCTTTACATCAGGTCCATGCGTGCTCATTCTTCAGCACCCTTACTCTTAACCCAATTTTTATTGAATTCGCTAAATGAACTGTAGGTACTGCATTATACATGACAGTCCACGGTTGATCCGCGTTACCGGGACGGCGTTGCACAAACAACTAGTTGGGATGCAGCACCTTCAACACGAGCTTGTCTCTATAATCATGAGGAGGTATTCCCAGTCTGACCAGGAAGCGAATTCAAAGTGCCCATACATGAACTAGAGGCACAATATGGAACCTGAATTTGCGATAAAGCAGGCTTGCCAAGATGCCCCGATAATTTCATTTTGTTCCTTTCTTTCTGCATTCATGCTCTCTCATCCAATCCTCCAAGGTTCTCGATCAATGTCTGACCTCTTATGCATTCACCTTTTTCCAGACCATTGTCCTTGCGGACCATGAATACTTGACAAACATCTCGATCTAGAAGCAGTTGGTCGGCAACGAGATCCCATATGACATAACCTCTTGCTAGATGGTACATCCCAACTCTTCTACTTCATTACATTTATTCTCCGGTCATCTTCTTCCCATACATATACTTTCAATGTTTATTGTTCACCAACTTTATGTCTACATATCTTTATCGTTTAAATAACCTTGTAGCTAAACGTTTGGTTGTGCTGTAATAAGTTCTTCTTGCCAGTCCCATTAGAGGATGGATGGATAATACTGATGTGGGACATGATGTCAAGGAAGCTCCACATGCTTGACCCTCTCATCAGTGGTGGAGGTCCGAGCGAGGCAACAAAAGACAAGCACGAACTCATAGCTTGGAAGCTTCATCACGCTCTTTTCCATTGCCTCAACGAGTACTACGCTGGCTGGCCCACACAAGACAGCCAGTGGGCGAGCGAATACCCCGTTGTAGCTGAGGAAAATTTCGATAGGTATGTACTCATCTTCTCCCCTAAGTCGACAGGAACTTTCATGATTTTTCTCCTAGCTCACATTTTCTTTCCCTTTTTTCCCTTTTTCTCTATCACAAAACAGACAAGAAACTGGCGCTTGCGTGCTCCACATCGCCCGACACTACGATGGCCAGAAGCTCAAGATCCCTCTAACAAAGGTAGGTCCATTCTCGTAAACACGGCTCCTTTACTGTTGTTCTTCCGAATTCATGCAGAGTCATTAAAAATGGCTCACGTATGTTTCCCTTGTTGTGTCTGACAACCGTAAACCGAACAACATCTACCAACATGTACAGTACAATGTCGGCAAAACCAAAAGGCGGGCACTGCACGAGTGTGTCAAACTTCAGGGCAATTCTTCAAAGTTGGCGCATGAGGCTCTGTGGACGGTACTAGCACCGACCCACTCCTGGCTTGGGTCAAACCAGTCCGGTTAGAGGGATAGTGGGTTGGGGGAACTGCTTCGTCCGAATGAATATGTATCTCCTGGTGATTTTGGTGTATCATCAAGCATCATGTATGGCTCAGACGTTCTTCTAGCTTCTATTTGTTTTCAGCTATCGAGTATTGTAAACGCGACAGTAGACGTGTGAACCATGGTATTCGTTAGTTTTCATCAAAAAATCTATTCTATCAATGTATATGAACCATTTGATTTTAAGTCCTACCGAAACGAAATGTGGCTTTTAAACCGAAAATCGATCCCCTTTGATGACCGGAACACAGAACTCATACACACTAGGAAGTTTTAACTGTTTTTTCTTATATGGACAACATTTTTTACATAATTATCCAACATAAGTGCCGAACTGAATCTCCTTTCTCTCTTGTTTTCTTCACTTATATTTCTGTTTAAGAATCGGACTTTCTCATTTCAGCTTTCGTAAATTCTTGACGGCAATCAATATTTTTCCAAGAAGGTCCATATGACATCAACTCTGGAAACTAGTTCTGTTAGAGGGATGACGGGTTTGGGAAATAGCTTCCTCGAACAAAATGGAATTTCTGCTCAATATATGTTAGCTTCCTGCATCACGCCCCCCCCCCACCCCAAACGTTAATGTCTAATCTATGTTTTTTCCATATATCCAGAAATGTAAAACACACAGTTGACTGCTAAACCATGATCTTTTTTAGTCCTCACCAAATAATCTCATTTTGACAACAATGCAGTATGTACCAACTGATCGTAGCATTTCCCCAAATGATAATGGTTTTCCAGCTGATTACTGAGTGACTTTGTCGACTGAAAAGTTCAAACTTCGACCACCTACATGTAGTTGAAACGTTGTATTTTTTTACAAATTGCATGGGTTCATAAATTTAACAAACTCAACTGCCCAAAGAATTTCCTTCCATTTGTAAGCTGTTTTTTTAATTTATTTTTGTCTGGCCTCTGAAGGTTCGGACTATTTAATTTTTTCTAACAATTTCTATTTGGATGGCAGTGATAATTCTACAACAAGGTAACACGAATCTGGATATAATGTTGCTACCGCCACTCACAATGCTGAAGGAACTTTCTCCACCAACCTACCACATCCTCATTATTAGGTAAATCGCTCCGTACTACTGATCCCCTAGTTCGTTTTTCACAAACAAATACTAGTGATCACGTAACAAATTCTCTAATCGCGCCACAAGCACACGACTAAAAACAGCCACAAAGTGATAGTGATAAGTTTTAACTTGCCCAGGACATGCAGTCGTCGGCACTGCTGTCGTACACCAGCTAATAGCTCTTATGGTCATACTTAGGGGTTACATACTTTAAGTCACATCCCATGCACATAAATCGCTGGTTAAAACCAGTATTCTGCGCCTTAGGGGTTTTTCGAGCGATGCAAAATGAAACCGTAGTCCTTCATTTGCGCAACTAGTAATACCATGAGGATAGACAAAAGATCTGCGGAGCCTGAAGTCGGCCTTTCCAGGGTCCTGCTTTCATGCTCATGTTCAGGCCATCAATCTATGATCATGTCGTACGCGAACTCTAGAACATCTCCCTTGTTCCCCTTCATGGTCACAATTTCATAGGCGAGCTTTGCGCGCAAACCATCAATCTGGTCCTGCATGGCAACATCGGAACCAACAAGGTTTTATTCTCTCTTTGTAGACTTTTCACAACAAATTTTAGGCATCATAAAATATGCTCATATATTTAAAAGGTTTACCAACCTGGCTTAGCGTTGAACGAAGGTACATCCCGGTGAAGTCTGTGTAGTAGTGTGTGATGTACACTCCGCTGTCTTCCCTGTCAGACAGCAAACCGTTCTTATCAACATTATAAATTTTATCTTCCTAAGTACTTGCCCCCATATGTGGTAGGACTAAATTTAAGGCACGAGTGTGTGTTTTGGTGGAGGGGATGTTGTGGGTTTTATGTGACACACACCTGCTGCATGGTTCATGCTGCGCCACCAATGGGTATAGGAATTTCCAACCATCTGTGTCAACCAACCCGTTGCCGAAACAGTTGTTGAAGGGAGAGCAGAACCTTCGCTGGAACTCCTTTGCATGGTTCTCGTGTTTAATTTTCATCTCATCCATGACATCGGTCTCGGTTGGGTCAAGCACCATCACCGTCTTTTCATCCTTGTCCAGAAGGTACCTTGACCAACAGTCTATAAATTCAACTAGGAACCAGAACTGTCATTGTGTAGATCATGAAAATAAAAACTTTAGGTTGGCCACAGGAAGCGACCCAATTTTTTACATGAACAATATTGCACTAACTATCAGAATAAATTTACCTTCTTCAACCAAACAATCCTATATCCAATTACTTCTGAATTCATCATAGTTTTTATGTAATCCCAGTCTGTTCCACCATCATTCCTGCAAACCTCTTCCTGAAAATGTAAATCCCACACACGACGTGCGTTAATCCTCAGTGCCAAGCCAAACATTAAGTGTTTCTAACATCAATTGTTTGTCCACACTTTCACATATGTTGTGACTTACCACGAAGTGTGGGTCGAACAGTCCCCTGAACCTGTCTAGCCACTCCCCGTATATTCCATTATCCTTTTCGTGTAGCATGTGTTGAATACACCTCCATACATTCATGGACACCTCACCCCCTGGTGTCAATTCATCTTTGATGTCTTGGCCAGACGCAACCGCCAAAATTGGACTGTAGTGCTTAACCCATTTCCTGCAAAAGTTCCGGTAGTCAGTAAAGATTTTTCATGAAGTACACAACTGTTTTTTTCTTCATTTCTTATTTTTTTTCATTGATGTTTTCATGATAAACAAATGCAATAAAGGATGAATTGTATTCGTTTTTGGCTTACTTCTTTAAAATCCCACCCTCACAGGCAATCCCACCCTCACAGGCAATCATGTTAGCATTGAACCTTGAAATTGCTTCAGGAGAGGGATGGGAATGGTTCAACCCAATTGACGGGGGGTACTTATCCCCCCAATCCCTCCTTGAAGATGTTTGATCATCTCCCACACCAGTCCCTGTTGATTCATTTTGTCTCTTGCCGCCGTGTATCACTATGTGCTTAATCCCACATTTTTTCAGATAAGCGAGGACAACTTGCTGGAAGTTAGTCAACGAGCCAGTCCCATTTAGAGCAAAACCCTGTGCACGAGCTTGACTGTCGCCGCCATCTGCAGTGCACATATTTGATCAGTGTATAAGAAGGTTTACCATAATATACAGTTGTACAAACAGTCATATTGAAGTACCTGCTTCGTCACGCCGGAAAGAAGGACCATGATTGCAGTATGTTTGCACATGAAGCACAATCGAACAAGACTTTTTTTTCCTTGGATGTGGTTTGCTTAACCACTGCATCAGCTGCTTGAGCGACTTGGTGCACTGATGCACCCATTTCAACTGCCTCGGTCATGTCTGCAGCCACTGTGTGTGTTTTACCATGTTTGGCAACTTCACAGTCATGAAGATAGGTGATAACTGTTTGCTGTAAGCGTGTGGCTGACCTATCATATACAGATTGCAGTCCATGCCTACGAGCTTCACCATCATCTGAATCTACAGGACACAGCCATATGCACATGTTTCAACTGATGCGCCACAAAAGTATAAGTTTTGGAATGAAGTTTTCTTTACAGTGTTTGGTTACCTCCGTTGTCATGACGGAAGGATGGACCAGGCCGACATGTTGTCCGAACATCTAATCCACGTGGACGGGCCCGCTGACGCTGCCTGGAACGCTGCTCTCCCCTATCTGGTGGACCGCGTGGTGCATTTGGAACACCATGCCAACCCAACAATATAGGGCCGTTGATGGGGGGGTCTTCATCGTCAGCATCTCCTGGCCTTGCGCTACCAACCACCAGCAGTGCTGATTGACACATAGTACCCAGGTTAGTTTTAAATATCTTCTATTCCGTTTCGATATATCAATGCTTTGTTAATTCAACATGTAGTCATGTAGGGATATTTTTTCAAATTCAGAAGTAAACCTCCTATCCATGCGATCTACCGGATGCATGTGTTCAGGGTAGCTAGCAAATCATTTAAGTTATTCAATCCCGACATAGTTGTTTCACCATTCATTGCCCCAACTTCGTCCATGTAGTCCGTTGGGACTTGCGATGCTATTGCCAGAAATTCATCATCCAACTCTGCAAAACACATATCTGTTTTCAGGATCATTTCTAACAAACATCAATTATTAATAACATTGGAGGAATGTCTTCATAGGACCATACATGTTGACTCATCTTCTTCACCAGAATAGTCAGTAGGCACCAATGATGCAATCCCCAAGAACTCATCATCTAGATCTGAACACCAGAAAACAATTGACGTTAGATCAGACTGACATTTTTGTGAAGCTTGGGAATGGATGCAGCATATTAGTATGGCAGCAAATTATACCCTCGTTATGATGCAAGGCGTCCTGGTCCCTGCCAACCATATGGTCACCGTTGGTGGAGAGTGGAGACA
The DNA here is from genome assembly GCF_018294505.1 of Triticum aestivum. Lineage (NCBI taxonomy): Eukaryota > Viridiplantae > Streptophyta > Magnoliopsida > Poales > Poaceae > Triticum > Triticum aestivum. The sequence continues at coordinate 45,206,861 of NC_057809.1, read as the reverse complement.
GGGTTTTCGCCGCCTGTTGGCTTGCATTTAGCAGCTCCCTCCAGTTGTTGTCCCTAACTTCGACGTCGGTTAGGATCTCCGCTGCATCTTCACCGCCGTTTTGCTGTTGGTGATCTTGGCTGTCCCTCCCCAGTGCTGCCCAGTTTATCTGTTGATGTTTGTTATCATTGGATCTGGTGTTGCCATTTCCATGAATGTGTGGTCCAGCATCTGCATAGTTACAATGAAATCATTAAACAAAACAACCATTATTCATCTAGAATCAGAACATAGAATCTGCAAACAACATGACTGATGATCGTTTTGCTATTTTTGTTACCTTCGGTGCCTCCGTCCGCTCCAATGTTTGAAATAAGCCTTCTAGCTTGATCAAATCTGCCTGCGATAAATTTTTTATGAGTATCTTACATATCACGTCGAAAACAAGACAGATTTATGCATCGATATGTATGATAAAGCTTCAAAAACTTCTATATTTTCCATAGCTTGCTCCACAACAGCTAGTGCAGCCGCAGATAAGGTCCTTAGACGCTCACGTCTCTCCTGGTCAACATGCACTGGAACATCATTAGACGTTCCTTCCCTATGCGGGAAAATTTCATGGATTTGCGCATTTGGTTCATAGATGAATAATTTTTAGAATGGTAGAAATTCCTTATTTGTAGTGCAAACCGTGTCGCTACCACAAATGAAATATAATTTGTTCCGAAATTTTTGTAGACCCACATTCTAGGTTTGCTTTGGCCTGGGCCTCAAGTTCTGTCAGCTCTGCTCTGAGGTTCTCCCTGCTGCTATGTAGCATAGCTGGATCTCTAGCATTTGCCCTTCCTACACTCCCCCCAGTGTCTTGATCACCGATTCTAGGCTGCACACGTTGCTTCATGCGGTTCATGCTACACAGGCATGCATGGTAATAGCAGCATGTTGAAGCTGCATATCAGCACTTGTTTTTCCAATTTTTACAACTACATTTCGGTAATGATAATTGGAAATGCAATTTTGTTTTTCGATACATGCCTGTAACGCGGGCATTCCAGACATCATTGCTGATTCTTATGCTAGCATTGGGATTTGGTGGATCAATGTTTTCACCTGCATCGACATTTAGGAAAAACGTTAGTCATTCCTCATGCACTCGTTCTTTTCTTATTCTCATTATATGATATCTTTCGAATGGTAAGTGCTATAGGATGCAAACCTCTTATATCAGCTCGTTCCAACATTCTGCCCAGTCGGACACTAGGGTCGATTGGTTCGTCCTCACTGTCGCTGCTCGAGCTATCTGAACTCTCTTCTGCTGCCCATTTACCTTTAGCAGCTGCGCGTTCCCTACGCTTGTCTTCGTCCTTGGATTCAACTCTGGGATCCTCCTCGCCTTCCTCTTGGGAACAATCCATGGCAGCCTGTTGGCTTGCTGCAATGATATCCTGAACTGCTTGCAGCGCCTCAAGTTGAGTTGTTTCCAACCGAAAATATAGCATTGTTACAGTAACATAGTCTTCATTATTATGAAGTCTTGCTAAGATCTCTCTTATTTTTTAATGGAAATAACTAATGCTCGTTTGTTTTTACCTGGATGTCGCAGGATCCCACCAGGCTCGCCCACCACCCCGTGCCACACATCATCCAATGGGTTGAACTCATCATAAGACTTGGTCTGCACACAGGAAGCAACAATTTTTTAATGTGTTAGTTCACATTTGCATGGACAACAAGTACATTCATTTTTTATCAGGCCTTACATTAAAAATAGTGGGGTATTCCCTTGTGAGATATATCAGCCTCCTGCATATCTCCCCGGTGTAAACACTGATGCGGGGGACGGTGTGCGGCTCCACATTATTTGCACCGAAGTCCATCCAGTCGAAGAACCACGGCTGCGAGTGTTCAATCAGAAAAACAAGGAAGTGGACAAACGTGTTAGAGACTCAGTTTCTTCTACTTTCATATGATGATTCAATGCATACATGTTGTGAAATACCATCCGAATGCACTTACAACCAGAGCCAAATGGCTACGCCGACAATTAGAGTTCTGACCCCAGCCGCCAAATCTTTTTGCAGTTTCTTCACAGCTGATCTGATGATTTCAAATACCCATTCTGCTAGATCGTACTCACCAGTCCCCTCATCGCAGAGCACACATGCAAACATCTCCCAAGGGATCGAAGTGTAGGACTGCTTAGGACCAACACATGTCCCAGCCGCTAACAGTGAGAAAGCCATCTCAAAAGCTCTATCTCTGTAACGGAGATCTCCTGAACCGATCATTCTAATGATAGCATCGGTTACGGCGCAAATTGTCAACCCCCGGTCCCTAGCATGCTTCCTAGTCTCTATCACTAGGATTGTTCTAATACGTAGTGCTAAATTCTGCCTATGTTTTGGTGGCAATTTTATCAGACTGACATGGCGACCACTGTTTCGACCCAATCTTCTAACAATGGATCTTGGACTGAAATAACTATGCTGGTCGTCAGGGAATGTGAACCTCTTGTCTTGCCACCTAAACCTACTAAGTATCCATGCATAGAACCTTCTATCAGCCTCCCCAGTCCATGCAGCAGTCAACAAGATGGCCATGCCAGTTCTATGCACCAACCGGTAGTGACTGAACCCTAGTCAGAGGACATGGTGACAGCTCCAAGTACACCTTACTACTCTACCATGGAGTACTGTCGATTCGGCTAGGAGGCCTGGCGGCACAAATGGGATCACTTGACCGGCATGATGTGGATACCCATGAACCAACACAAGCGTACGGTGAGATACACGCCTTCTCGACGCCCCTTGGTTGTTGTCATCAACCAACACTCACCTCCTTTTCCTTGTAGCGTCGTTCGGCACCTCTTCGGCGGCAGCAGCTGCACCCTGCAAGATTTGTTTCCGGACGACCACAACCATCAAGCTTAATCCAGCGCACCAATTTTTTTTGCAAAAGAAGAACAGTGCAGAAAGAATCGAAGCGAATACCCACGGACGGGGCGAAGATGATTTTGCGGATAAGATGAACTGCTGCATTTCAGCTTACAAGGTGCGTGTCATCGTCGGCAACATGGAGGCGAGTCACCGGCGAGTTGCGTCACCGGTGACGAACATGAAGGAGAGTCACAGGCAAGTTACGGCACCGATGGCAAACATGGAGGCGAGTCACCGGCGAGTTGCGTCACCGGTGGCGAACATGGATGCGAGTCACCGGCAACGAACGAGTCATCGGTCAGTTGCGGAAACAATGGCAAACATGCGGCAACGAGCGTGGCATGGCGGTGCGCTCGTGGTGAAGGCATTGGGGGTGTACCTCGTCGAAGCCAACGGTGACGGCACCAATCGGCGTAATAAGATGGCTTTGGTGGCCGTCTCCATGTTGCACCGACGACAACGGCGACCATGGGCTTCAAGAGAGAAATAAGCGATAACAAGGTTAAGGGGGTGATTGATAGAATTAACCTTGTTGTTTAGGCATTCATCATGTTTATTTCGTTGCATTAGTACGTTCATGCATGTATTTGAGATTAGTTCGTTAGTTGAGCTAGTCAGGGTGAAGAGACTGGGTGCATGTGTGATCATCCGTCAGATGAGAAACATGCATGTACGCGTTGCATGGCCGGGCTGTATAGCTGTGTGGCGTGGCTGGGTCAAAAGTTGTTACTTGTGGCCTTTACTACCGGCTAGTGGACAGCCTAGTGGATCAGGAGGCAGTAGTGCATGCGTGGGTCAAAGTAGTGGCGTGAGTTTAGATGACATAGGTGTTGGCAGTGTGTATATAAAGTTATAAACTTTGCATTGAGTAATAGAAGAGGAGGCCGAGAGGGCTGAGGAGAAAAGATGTAGCATATGTGTGTTTCACCAGGAGAACGAAGCAAAGCTGGTTCCTCCACGGTGAGGTGTGTGTGTGTGTGTGTGTTCCTTCCATGTGTGTGTTCTTGTGCTCTTGAGAGAAACTTTGAGTTGCGAGAGTTGCGAGGGAGAGAAGAAGAGCGGTGCTGCGAGAGGCGGCGCCAACATCAAACACACATCAAAGGAGCTCTTGACTTGGTCCCAGACGGCGCAAGCAAACGGACATGATAGCAAAAAACAGGTTAAGAAGTAGTATACACTTAGGATCCTGCCGAGAAGCCAGCACTATTTTGTGACATATTTTCAGGTCCTTAGCCCAGAAAGAAGATGACCTAGTGTCCCATAGGTTAAAAATACATTTTTTTCCATCTAAACGTAGGGTGTCACACAAATATAGAAGGGAAAAAAAATCCTCTACCCGGTGTCATGTGCAACCGGCTATGTGAACCTGGGTACGCCCCTGCAGTCAGCCTAATACTTGCATATATCAAAGTTTTAGATTGCTTACCGGGTCAGCCTAATACGATATTGGCAGTAAAATTACTTGCGAATCTGTACAAGGGTGTAATCAATATCGTTTCAGTAAATTCAAACATTACCGAAGTAGGCACACGTGGCATGTTCGAGCGGTAGTCGAGACTCGAGACACACATGATGAACATTGTATAGCATTCAGTCCCGCAGGCTGTTCAGGATCGTTATATAAACATAAACTTCAACCCTAGAGAATTACAGCAACGCCTCCTTCCTAGATAGAAAATAGTAGGGGCATAACCTAGAGGTTGACCTTTCTAACCATCAAACAAATTTCATAAGCACGCAAACAATCAAATCAGCAGTTAAAACTTCCAATATCTCTGTAGATAACTGAAAATCAATTAAGATTACAACACAGGCATGTGTTCCTAGAGCAGCTTAGGCAGAACAAAGCCACAAATTTCCGAGGTAAGAGGAGCTTCGGTAGATGGCCAGCTCCCTCCAGGTTACAAATTTTGGCAGTAACTTTTCTGCATCCGACCCCATTGAATGCTCGGCAGTGCACTATTATTTGAATCTAATAACATCTTTTGCAGTTTTAACAGGGATAACATCATAAATTACCAGTATTATGGAGAAACTTTTAGACTAGAAATTGAGCAGACTTATGGAGGAGGTGCAATCTTGAGGCATCAACCCTTTATATCGCTCTCTAGAAAGGGTCAGCCACTGACAAATCATGGATATGCTCTTCAAGATGATGCTTAGGATTAATATATTGCCTGAATTGAAATTTAGCATCTTGAGAAGCTCTGTTTTCCACGTGTAGCAGATTGTGTAGATAACCCAGAGATGTACTGTTGTAGTCCATAAACCATCCTTCGAATTCAATTTTATTTAGCACTCTTGCATTTGAAACGAAGAACCTGGCAAAGTTCATCTGATTGTCATGACCTACAATGCCTTAAACACCACGGTTTGAAGATGGTCCTGAAGGCATTCAACTGGATGTAGTCCGTTGTAAGGAGGCTCATTATTCTTATCCACCTCTCTGTGTTCGTGAAACTGCAAAAATAGAAAAAAGATGCATATGTTAAAGCTGTTGCAAACTAGACTAGATAATACTAGTCATCTACCGGTGCATCCACACGGGCTACACATAAAGAATTGACAACTGTATTGTTTTTAAAGTCAACTGGTATGGTGGCCCTCGCAAATGTGCTCAAAATATCTATTCACCGCTTCTCTGCAAAATATACGGTGTTTTAGTCGTCGATATATTCCTAAAGGTGAAATTTAACCTTTATTTTCTATATGTTTGTGTTGGTAACCGACTAAGAAGGAATAATTAAACATTTTTAACGAAAAACCTCGATATTGATTCCATGTTCTCACAAACTATTTATATATAGTTAGGCCTTGAGTTGAGATGACATTTATGAAACAAACACACAATCTGCACACCCTTTAGATCAATTGTCGTGTGCTCAGTAGTGCAGATCCTCTACACCACCCTATCATTTCGTGGGTGGCTGTACCGAGCAATCTAGTCTGTCTGTTCCCTATCTTCATTGCAAAATGCAGGCTTGCAACGAGATTCTTATTTGCACACATAATTAGATCCATCTTTTAGAAATAAAACAGAAAATATAAAATCAATTATCATGACCCCTCAAGCCTTTGGTTCTAGCATCTGGTGCTTCTTTCCATACTCAGACATTTTTAGGGTCATGGTGAGTTATGTACATTGCTGACACATCTTCTATAGGGCATAACATAGCATGAGAATTTTCTATGATATTAGTAATAACGGGCCAAATCATGTATCGATCCGTTGAACCATATAACATTTTTTTGAGGAAGAACCATATGAAATTTATTTGTATGGTCTGGTGGGCGAACATGTTTACATCAGCTATAATTTCCGCGTGTTGCGGCATGAACAAAAGATATGCGGTAAATTAATTATTGAGACATTATGTGTCGTGTACACATGATGTTCAATTAATACAAATTAAATTTCAGCTGTGAGAGTGAGCTTATTGTTTTGTTGTGATGTTGGGTCATTATTATCAGACTGCGCGCAAATTGTGAGTCACCTGTAGCAATGACCAGATGATGTTTATACGACCTTTGGAAGAGAATATCAAAATATATTTGTTTGTGCTAGTTAAGTGTATACTTGCTAATTTGTGCATGTCTTTTTTCCATTTATACTCTGTATTTCTACAATACATGAAATTCTCTTTGTTCTGATTATGTGTTGTATCTTTTCTCCCTCTCATTTACTTCGATCTTCCAGAAATATACGAAATTCCCTTCTGTTGTAAGATATGCGATTTCTTTCATATGGTTAGTCTCAAAGATGCAGTTTTCTCTATTGTTTTTCTACAACTTTGTTCAAAGAAGAATAGAAACAAAACTATGTTTTTTTAAACAATGTAATTATAATGTTTTATTTCAATACAGTTATATAATATAATATATACATGTCAATATTAAAAGTTAGGTAAGTTTAACCGCAAGTTTTCTAGATTGACATTTATTTTGAAATGTGGTTGCATTGTTATTAAACATTTTCTTTAACTCATGTAACACATGACTACACTGGCAATGATGACCTATTTTGTCATATTAATGAACAATTTTTTTAATATACGCAAGAAAATATATACCTTATGTTTAATGGATTTGAAACCATATAGAGTGACACAAAAGTTTGTCCGAGTACACCAAGAAAGGAATGTGAACTCAAGGGCCATTGGTTTTTTTCCAATAGGTTGCACTCAAAGAAACTTTTGCTTCCAAACTGATTGTGATTTACAGAAAGAACACATATTTGTACACCCAGATAAAAAAATTAGTGGATAAATTTCTAATGATCATTCTTTTTACATTTTTTTGAATTTTATGAATAAAAGTTGTAGCTTTGTTGCGGATTCTAAAGTAAATGTTACCGATCTCATATCAAATTACCAGGCTCCTCTCTTTCTGTCATTAACTTGCAGCTAGAATTATAGAGGGGAGTTCATCCTCGTCATCTTATGACATCACATGTAGCATGTTTAAATCAGGTGCAACATGTATATTATTTCTTAGTGCATCTAATTAATAATTAGGATCCAGCATAAAGAATTATTGGAACTCATGAGCAAATGTTGTGGCTGCTGGAATACATGGAGCTAGTGGTTCTCACCACCCATCCTTTCATTCTTTCCTTCTTTTGTGGTTCTATTGCCATGGAGCATCATTTTGTAGCCTGCATTTGGTGATGTAGCCACCAACACGTTTAGTGATTTTTGGGTTCTATAAGTTTTTGAGATGGGCATCTTGTACGTCTCTTCAGAAATTATGTGGTTAGTACAATTTTTATAGGTTTGGTTTGTATTTATAAATGTTAGCTTCGAGTGACTTCAATGGGCTTTTGGTTTTATGCAGGAATTTTGATTGTCACTTGAGTCATGTAATTTTATCTATACCATTTTTAATTTAATTTAACACCCAATCAAGAAATCGAATACAACATACACAGTTTTCTTTTCTGCATGGATACCCATACTTGAAGCGAATGCTTTACATTTTCTATGTTCTGTGTTTGGGGCTTTTGGTTTGTGCATGTTCTCGCTAGTACATATGGTCACATTTCCATGTGGCGCAAGCACTTTTGAGCTGCCTGTTTTTTTGTCGTTGTTGTTGTTATTGAAAGAGAGCTCTTTGGTTAAGAAAAGGGAGTGCTCCTTAATCTCCACATCTGTACTTGGCATGCACTCATCTAATGGTCGAAATAATTCTGATGATGTGGATTAGACATGGATTATATATTGAACTACATGTATGTCCTGTCATTTAACACCATGTAAGTATATCAGTGACACCAATTGGTTGCTTTCTGCTGAAAATTACTTCATCCTGCACTACTGAGCACAATTATCATTTTTTTGGCTGTCTAGATTCGTTCGATTATTTGTATTTTCTTCTTTCTAACTTGCTTGTGGTAACAACCCAATATTTGCAAAAGAAGTAGTGAAGTGAGTGCTTTAACCATCATCTTTCCTTTGCTTTAGAGTGATATGACATCTCTAAGTAATGTTCCATTTTTAAGGAAGAGAACCGTGTCACCGAGGGAGTTTTCCTATGCAAAGAGGCCTTTGCCAAGAGGTCGTTGCCAATCCAGGTGCCATCAACTTTGTTACCAGGTTTGTTTTTGTTTATTACTCACTCTTGGTAATTTTTTGCTCTTTCATTTGTGGTCTGGCAAGGGATTGTTTATGTATTCTCACAGTATTCTTTTTTGTAATTGTATAATTGATCTATGCTGAGAATAAATGTAAAAAAAAAAGAGTTGGCTGAGTTCTTGGCCTCGCTTTGCTACAGGATGTTGTCTTTTTCTTCTCCCATGTCATGACATCATGTGTTAAATCTGCTTGTAGAGAATAGTACTCTTATCTATTGCTCTATGATATAACTACAAGCTTTCTTATTCTTAATCATGAATTTTGGCCCCTAACATCTATGGTTACGGATCCGGTAGGGCTCCTGGTTCCTTGGTGTGCCTTGGTCTTTGGTGGACATTCCTACACTGAAAGACTACAAACAACCGACGGACACCTCTCAAGTTCCTCCCCCGTTTCAATTTTAGTTGCAAATCTTCTGCTGGCAAGTGCTCAGTTGCAACATATTTTTTTGCTACCTCCTTCCAAGGAAAAGTTAACATTGAAAATCTGCTCCATCGTAAAAGTTTCTTCCTCTCCTAGATTTGATATGTGCTTTGCAAAGTAATTTATTTGCTGGAAATTGTTATTTTCAGACATGGTGCATTCAGAAATTATATAGCGCCAAAATCTTTTATATTGTACCATCAAACTTAGCACCTACACTTAGAACCATAGGAGAGTGACAAGTAAACTGCCCTCTCCATCGAACTCATAACACTGTTCCATGTGACCAAAAGAGTACCCTGATCATCATAATTATCAATTTATGTAATGGTTAATGTTTATTTTTGACCACATAGTCCCGCAGCAACGGGCGGAGAATCATCTAGTTTAATGGATGATTGCACCGAGTTAGTAATTTTTTGCTTGTGGTTATTACAAATTATAATCCGAGGTCTAAATTTAAAACTAGTATGTTTTTAATGACACCTTTATTTAGATTACCCGCCATTATTAATAGAAAAAATGAAGAAGAGATTCGAGTTCGTTAGGTCATGCTTGTGTATGCACATGATCAGTATTTTTTCCCTGAACTCCTCTGGTATGCATTATTAAATATAAGTTACGAATGCATACACACCCACACAATTCAGATCGAAAGGTTATTTTTAGATAACTTTTAAAGAATCAACATGGGGTGTGGCTCCAATTAGTAAACAGAAGATGTCAATCAAATCATACATTCAAAGCAAGCAAAGGCGGGAACTTACAACGATGTAGAGTTTTTCCAAACAGGGAAACCACCTGAGGACGTTAAGAACCGCATCCAATTCCTGGCCAGAACACCTGAGAGACAAAACCTTCACAGTGCGCATGGAGTTTGCCGAGCTGTCTGGTCTTATTCCCTGAATAAAACAAACAATGACCATGAAAAATACTTATCTCCATGCAGGAGTGCCAAATGCAAGGTCAAGGATGCTGCCGCTGCTACGTACCTGGGAGACAACTATCGTGGAGATGGCGATAAATAAAGGGCCCAATATCTGGAGTTTTGGCGCCCTAACTACCCGGATAGCCACACAATTATAAGTACAAGGTAAAATGAACCTCACAAGGAGAGGAGCATCCTCAATGATGATATCTGATTTCCCACAATATTCTTTGCTGAAGCCGATGCTCCTAAGAGTCGGCGAACTGACACGGAGGCAACCCGCAGTATGAACATTGGACATATAAAAGCTCTCCAAGGCGCGGCATGCAGAGAGCAAGCCATGGAACACGTCCCCGGAGATGGAAAGGTCAAGCAAGGAGATGTGCTTGAGGAGTGCGAAGTCCATGGAGATATCGTCGGGGATAGAACAATAGGCGACCTTGACAACGAGGAGGGCCAGGGAGGAGAGAGCGGATGGTGGCAGCGAGAAACTCACCTTGGGTCGTGCAGAGAGGAGCTTAATGTCGAGCTCCTCCAGGTTAGCCAGGGCTGGGGACTGGAACCAGCTCTCTGCCTGGGGGCCTAAGTTGCCGCCGCGGAAGAAGAATCGGCGCGTGGGGCCAAGATGTTTGGAGAGTATCCTGGACACGGCGGAGGGATCGACGGAGGAGGGGGAGTGGGGGTTGACAGGGGAGTGAATCACCAGGTTGAGAGGCGCGGAGGCCCAGAGATTATGTTAGCAAATAATCCCGTTGAGCTGTTTGTAATCCTCTAGTTTTTCTTAGCTAAAATAAAGGGCCATGCAGCGTGGAGTCTGTTCCCGACTTGGCGTAGTTTCAGACTTTCAGTTAGTTTGTTTAGCTGAGCCGTCACAGGTGGATCGTGGGATGGCACGATTGTAAACGTGTGACGGCCACACCCTAGCGATTGGGAGGACGTGGGATGGCACGTCCGATCAGCCCGCTCGTGGACCGGGTATCTTGTAGTTTCTGTTCTGAAGCACTTGACTGAATAAAAAGAAAAAGGGAAGAGGCTGCAGAGGTTGAACGCATCGCAAACAGTCGCGTTCTTCATGAGAGAGAGAGTTCAGAGAACTGATCCTGCAACTACATTTGGCATCAGAGCCTTGTGGTGATCATGTCGGGACATGGTGGATCACGCACGCCGCAGCGCTCCGGCTCGCGCCGGAGGAACACCCCATCGCCGGCTCGTTGGGGACGAAGCCCGACACGGCGCGGTGGGAGAGAGCTGGTCATCCATGAGCGGGTGGTCAGAGATGGCGGCGCGGGCGCGATCCCGATGCTGACTCGGACGAACTACGTCGAGTGGTCAATCCTCATGAAGGTACATCTTCAGGCTGCACGGCTTTGGGAAGCCGTCGAGATGGGCGACGCCGATCACCCTGATGATCGTACCGCACTGGGCGTCATCCTCCGCGGCGTCCCGCCGGAGATGCTGCGGACGCTGGCGGCGAAGGACTCCGCCAAGGAGGCGTGGGACACCGTCAAGACGCTTCGCATGGGCGTCGAGTGCGTGCGCGAGTCACGGGCTCAGGTGATGCGCCGTGATTTCGAAAATCTCTCCTTCAAGGAGGGAGAGACTATGGAGGACTTCGCGCTTCGCCTCACCGGCCTGATTAGCGATCTTCAGGAACTTGGTGACGACATCGATGAGATCAAGGCGGTGAGGAAGTTTCTGCGGGTGGTGCCGCCTCGCTATGCCCAGGTAGCCATCTCCATTGAGACTCTTGTTGATCTCAAAACACTGACAATAGAGGAGGTGGCCGGCCGTTTTCTTGCCATCGAGGAGCGCCTCGACCCTGACACCGGCGGCTCTGGCGGCAAGCTGCTCCTCACAGAGGAGGAGTGGCACGAGCCGGAAAGGCGACGGCAATCAGGCGGAGGGTCGTCCGGCGGTGGATCCAAAGGCAGCAAGGGGAAACCCAAGCCGAAGCCACCCACTGGCGCCGATGGAGGACAAACTCACGGCGGTGCTCCTAAACGCAAGGGGAACTGCCGCAAGTGCGGCAAGTGGGGCCACTGGGCACGCGAGTGCTACGGCAAGCCCAAGCAGGAGCGCCGCGAGGAGGCAAACGTGGCGCAAGCCGAAGAGGTCGAGGAGCCGGGCCTGCTCATGGCGGTGCTCGATGCGCCGGAAGAGATCACAATCGCAGCTCTGCAAGTCGTCTTCCTCAACGAGGAAAAAGTGGTGCCCAAGGACGTCGGCGACGGCTCTTGGTACGCGGACACAGGGGCCAGCAGCCATATGACTGGCCGCAAGGAGTTATTTGCCACGTTGGACGAGACGGTGCACGGCACTGTCCGCTTCGGAGATGGATCAGTCGTCGAGATATGCGGCAAAGGAACTGTGTTGTTTGAGTGCCTCACCGGCAAACCTGGACGCGAGCCGAGCCGAGCCGGGCTCGCCCCGAGCCTGCCTTAGCTCGCCTCTTCTCGAGCCGAGCCGAACCGAGCCCAGTGGTCAGACGAGCTAGAGATTGGGGCTCGGCCCGAGCTTGCCTCTTGCTCGGTGCAGCTCGGGAGGCTCGGCAAGCCTAACAACAACTGGTCGCTGCCATGTAGGGCCACCATCTGGAGCGCCCGGGAACGGCAGTGGAGGATGGCACCCGGCAGCATGCGGGCGTCGGGATGTTGCTGCAGGGGCGTGAGGAACTTGCCAGCAGGACGGCCACGGGAGCTTGAGGTGGTCATCTCCGTTTCTGACGGCCGCGGGGCGTGGGGAACTTGCCAGCAGGACGAGGGGAGCGAGCAAGTCGTCAACTACAACGGCCGCGGCGGCGAGCAGGAAGAGAACGCCGGCGAGCGTGGCCTCAGCCTGGTGGTTCGTCTGCGTGTACGCAGCCGCGCTGGAGGCCGGGATGCAAAGCTGGCGCCGACGCAGGGGCTTGGGGAGGAAGGAGAGGAGGGAAGGGAGGAGCAGAGGGGAGCGGTGGCGTGCTGTCAACGACGCCCAGGCAGGCGAAGTGCGGCGGTGACGAGCAAGTGAGCAACCCTAGCGATTGATTCCCCCGTCTGTCTCTCTGTAGTCATTTCGCTGGGCTAGATGGGCTAAATTGGGGTGCGTGTTGTTCATCTGGGCTTCGCTGGGCTGCGAGCGTTTAGCTCGCGAGTTGGACCGAGCCGAGTCAGGCTCGGCTTGAGGTAGAAACAAGCCCAAAAGCACAGCTCAGCTCGGCCTCTTTACTTGTCGGGCCGAGACTAGCTCGGGCCGAGTTGCAGCGAGCGCGAGCCGAGCCCAAAAGCTCGAGCTGAACGTCCAGATTTACTCACCGGCGACCAGCGTGTACTCTCGGAGGTATATTACATTCCCCGTCTTCGGAGTAACATTGTTTCGCTCGGACAGCTAGATGAGAAGGGCTGCGAGATCGTCATCAAGCGCAGTGTCCTCGCCATCTTCGACCAAGAGGGACGGCTGCTGGCGCGTGTCAAGCGCTCAGCAAACCGTCTGTACAAGCTGAACCTACAGCGTGCTGAGCGGGTGTGCCTGCTGTCCAAAGGAGGCGACCTGGCCTGGCTGTGGCATGCACGCTTTGGGCACCTCCACTTCCGCGCATTGTGTGCCATGGCAAGGAAGAAGATGGTGCGTGGGATTCCTGATGTGGATCACGTTGGGGAGTATTGTGATGGTTGTATGCTCGGGAAACAACACCGACTACCCTTCCCGCAGGCTGCAACATATCGTGCAAAGGCGTCCCTGGAGCTCGTACACTCGGATTTGTGCGGTCCGATCTCTCCGCCAACACCGGGAGGTAGAAATTATTTCTTGTTAATTGTGGATGATTACTCTCGGTACATGTGGATTGAGGTACTCAGGACAAAGAGGGAGGCTTTTGCTTTCTTCAAAAAGGTGAAAGCGGCAGCAGAGACCAGGAGCGGCTGCAAGCTGCTCGCATTCCGCTCGGATCGCGGCGGGGAGTTCAACTCCACGGCGTTCGTCGAGTACTGCAACGAGCTCGGCATCAAGCACTTCATGACCGCCCCGTACACGCCACAACAAAACGGGGTTGTCGAGCGCCGTAATCAAACGGTGGTGGAGATGGCGAGGTGCATGCTAAAGAGCATGGGCGTGCCCACGGTCTTCTGGGGAGAGGCTGTCAAGGCGGCCGTCTATGTCCTCAACCGATCGCCGACGCGGAGCCTCGACGGGGTGACTCCGTACGAGCTGTGGCATGGCAAGAAGCCGAGCGTGGCTCACCTGCGCACCTTCGGGTGTCACGCACACGTGAAGAAGCTCGGACCTGGGATCAACAAGCTGGCCGACAGGTCGACGCCCGGCGTCATGATGGGATATAAGGAACACTGTTTCAAATAGCCCGCTATAGCTCCGCTATAGCACGCTATAGCGTTTACAAAACGTCTTGCGCTAAGAGATTTTGGTCCAAACAAATGAACAAATATTTTAAATAGCGCGCTATAGCTCCGCTATAGCATTTGAAAGAGGTCCGGCGCTAGGATGCTTAGCGCGCTATTTAAAACTTTGATAAGGAAGGTGCCAAGGCCTATCGTATCTATGATCCCGTCGCCGAGAAACTGCTGGTGTCACGTGATGTTGTGTTTCAGGAGACACGCCCATGGAACTGGAAACCTGAAACAGCAAAGGAAAGCACACCATCAGGTGTGTTCACGGTGGTATATGCCGCTGAGCCGGGAGTCACGGTGACTGACAGTGGCTCCGGTTCGCCTCGTCCAGCAGCAGCGGACACGACACCGTGCACGCCTGAACTGTCGACGCCACCAATACAGTTCGTGTCGCCGCCATCGCGTGATGACGCGCTGGACACGGACAGCGGGCACCCGCGATACCGGCGTGTGTCCGACGTCTACGACACCACCAAGGAGATCACAGCGCCGATCGACTACAGCGACTTGTTCGACGACGACGACGAGCAGCAGCATGTGGGCCTCTGTTTTCTGGCCGCCGAGGAGCCGGCAAGTGTTGAGGCAGCACTCTCTGATCACGCCTGGCACAAGGCGATGGAGGAGGAAATGGGCTCGATCGTCGACAATCAAACCTGGGAACTCACATCTCTTCCTGCTGGGCACCACGCCATCGGGTTAAAGTGGGTTTTCAAGGTGAAAAGAGATCCTGCCGGCAACATCCTGAAGCATAAAGCGCGACTGGTGGCAAAGGGGTACTCTCAGCGACAGGGGGTGGACTTTGAAGAAGTTTTCGCTCCAGTGGCTCGCATGGAGACTGTGCGGCTGCTCCTCGCTCTCGCCGTGCATGGTGGATGGCAGGTACACCACATGGATGTTAAATCCGCTTTTCTGAATGGTGATCTTGCAGAGGAGGTCTATGTACATCAGCCGCCAGGGTTTTTCGATGATCGAGAGAGCTGCAAAGTGTACAAGTTGCAGAAGGCGCTGTACGGGCTGCGACAAGCACCACGGGCCTGGAATGCTAAATTGGACGCATCATTGCAAGCCTTGGGTTTGAAAAGAAGCCGGCTGGAACATGCTGTGTATAGGCGTGGTGACCACAAGAACTTCCTGTTGGTGGGAGTATATGTGGATGATCTGGTGATTACCGGGACTAGTCAGGATGATATTGACAAGTTCAAGCAGGAGATGCAACGGCTGTTCAAAATGAGTGATCTCAGCCTACTGTCCTACTACTTGGGTATTGAAGTTGAGCAGAGAAGTGGTGAGATCAAGATCTGTCAAAGCAGCTATGTTCAGAAGATTTTGGAGGTTGCAGGCATGGAGCAATGCAAACCGTGTGCAACTCCAATGGAATACCGCCTCAAACTCAGCAAGAGGGATGGAGCTGAAGCCGTGGATGCCACTTTGTACAGGAGTGTGATCGGCAGTCTTCGTTACTTGGTCAATACAAGGCCTGATATAGCATGTGCCGTCGGCATTGTGAGCAGATACATGGAGGCACCAAGCAAGCAGCATTGGACGGCAGTGAAACAAATTCTTTGGTACGTACAAGGTACTAAGGGGTATGGATGCTGCTACAGGGCCGGTGCAAAGGGTTTGGTGCTGACAGGTTACAGTGATAGTGATCATGCCGGGGACATAGATGATAGAAAGAGCACTTCTGGAGTTGTGTTCATGCTTGGAAAGAACATTGTGACATGGAGCTCACAGAAACAAAAGATAGTGACCACATCATCCTGCGAGGCGGAGTATGTGGCAGCAGCGAGCGGCGCTTGTCAAGGGGTCTGGCTCAGCAGATTGCTTGGGGAAATGACAGGGCAAGCTCCGGCCATGTTTGACCTTATGGTTGATAACCAGTCAACTATCGCACTGAGAAAAAATCCGGTGCATCACGACCGGAGCAAGCATATTGATGTTAAGTATCACTTCATCAAGGAGTGCGTCGAGGAAGGAAGAGCTGACGTGAAGCACACTGGAACAACTGATCAACTTGCTGATCTTCTAACCAAGACATTGGGGCGCACCAGATTCGTGGAGATGAGGAAGATGCTCGGTGTCGTTGAAGTGAAGACTGTGCAACGGGCTTAAGGGGGTGATTTGTTAGCAAATAATCCCGTTGAGCTGTTTGTAATCCTCTAGTTTTTCTTAGCTAAAATAAAGGGCCATGCAGCGTGGAGTCTGTTCCGGACTTGGCGTAGTTTCAGACTTTCAGTTAGTTTGTTTAGCTGAGCCGTCACAGGTGGATCGTGGGATGGCACGATTGTAAACGTGTGACGGCCACACCCTAGCGATCGTGAGGACGTGGGATGGCACGTCCGATCAGCCCGCTCGTGGACCGAGTATCTTGTAGTTTCTGTTCTGAAGCACTTGACTGAATAAGAAGAAAAAGGGAAAAGGCTGCAGAGGTTGAACGCAGCGCAAACACTCGCGTTCTTCGTGAGAGAGAGAGAGAGTTCAGAGAACTGATCCTGCAACTACATATTACGCCATCGGGGGGAGACGGCCGGCGTGCGTCCGCCGTCCTTGGTGGGGAGAAGAGATATGATGGTGCAGAGCATGTCGTCGGGAAGCCTGCTGATGAGGTCGCCCGGGATCTCATCGCTCTCGGCAGCACGTTCAGACCCCGGGGATTCTCGCTGATCCATGGCCGGCGGCCAGCGAGACGGAAGATCTGGGCGAAATTATTCGCCGACCGGTCACCACTGGCTGCCTCCTTCCGAACCGGGGCTCTCGCGCGGCTGGGGAACGGGGTGAGGAGGTGGGGAATGGAGAGCTATCTAGCCTGGGTGGGGCAATCGGCCGGCGGCCGCCACGACGGGGAAATTCTAGGGTTTGAGAGAGCAGTAGGCTGGGGAGCGGGGACTGGTCACTCGGGATCCGGGACTATGCTGGCACTCGGTGCTTTTCTTTCCCCTTTTCGCTGTGGCTGTGACCTGTGAACCGCCGCTGTTGGAGTGGCGTGGGATGTCTGAGCGGCGATTATTTCCGCGCGTGGCATATGCCGCAGTCTCTGTTTTTTTTTGCCGCAGTCTCTGTTCCTTTTGCTTTCCTACTAGGGGAACGCACCGCATGTCATTTTCTTGCCCTTTGCGGCCGGCGAGGGATGCTGGGCCTGTTTGGTCCATGTACTAATTCGGTCAATGTTTATCATATTTGTTTTACTGTATGTATATGTAGTACAGGTCCAAGTTTTACTTTTTGCAAGAGTACAGGTAGAAATTATACCATCTACACCGGTGCCACACTTTGCTGTGAGTGATAGATGATCTTACTATCCTATGATTGAATCTCCATAATAGATCTGATCTTTTTCGTAAAAAGTTCTATTTCATTAGCCTCTCTAAAGCAGTGACCAAACGATGTACTAGCAAATTCGGACGCCAAGTGTATGGATTCCACAATAATCGAAAGCTCAAGCGGTCAAGCCCCAGGTATCCTTCATCTTGAACAACTGCTTCAAATGCAAATCAGACTCAATAAACACTCGACTGCATCCAACATTTGCCGCCAGCAGCAGTACGTTCGGAATAGCAACAATCTCCGCTGAATACACATCACTAATATGAGGCAGGTACCATCTTGAAGCTGCTATAAATTCACCATCCTCATACCATGCGGGAAGAAACTAAGGCCCGACTCCCGACTCTCATGTCCCCCCCCCCCCGGCGACACGAGAGGTCCCCAACCCTTGCCGCCAGGTCCTTCATCTCACTTCCCTCCCTTGCGTTGCCGGGCAAAGCTCGTGCGTGCGACGGCGGCGGCAGAGGCATTCTCCTCCTCTCGCAGGTTTATGGGTGGTGCGGGGCGCCCTGGATCGTGAGGGCGGCGTTCGATCCTATCCACGACGGCGCGGCTGCCGGATCCCGCGGCGGTGGGGCGTGGTGTTGGTGGGGACCACCAGCAGGAGGAAGGCGGGGTGGCTGGGAGTCGTTGGTGAGCGACCACACTTGGTCTGGATCTCGGGGCGACGGCCCTGATCGGAGGTGGCTGGTGAAGCTCAGACTACTTGTCACAGACGTAATGCCCATATATTAATCATGTCATGGATGATCATATTGTTACACACAGATGCTATTTATGAGAGAGATGCCTCTAGTGAACGCTATGGCCCCGGGTCCATTCACTTTTATTTAAAAGAACACTTATAACTCCTCATTGTTTTTTATTTTTATTTATTATATCTATCACTACCAGATTTAATACTTGCAAGGGGCAAGAAAAAGGGGAGTTACGCTCCCTTGCCTTGTTCGGGTGCAAGAATTTGTTTGTGTGTGTGTGCAGTGACTATTTAATTTGTCTGTGTGGTGTTTTCTCTTGGTTCGATAAATCTTAATTCTTAACTGAGGGAAATACTATCTGCTAATATATTACATCACCCTTTCTCTTCGGGGAATCCCAACACTATCACAAGTAACAGAGGCCCTCACGGCACAGCAGGGGAAACATATAGCTACGAGGGCACTCTCGCGTGCAGAACAACGCGTAGGGCGTACCTCACGGGTGCGACCGCCACCGCCAAATGACAATGGACCCGGGAGCACCCCAACGGTCCACCCGTCATGGACCCTTCAACCGGGTCACCTAGGCATGAGCCGTCTGTGTAGATCGGACGGTTCACATCCTCCCCAAAAGGCTCCCGTGGCACCAAGCTAGCCGGAAACGGAGGACCAGGAGGGCACTCTAGCCCACGAGGAGCCCAGTAAGGCATGTACTCTAGCATCCTTTATAGGAGTAATTTGCACCGAAAATTCGTTTATGAGCTCGAGCTCAGATGAGCCTGATATCCACACCGTTCCTTTGCGCCAAGATATGTGCGTCTTCATGTATTTTCTGATCGTATATGTATTTCCCGTCTCGTGTGTCAGTTCAGCATTGATTGCGACGGCTCGAGTGGACGCCGTTGGGGGACAGATGGACGGGCGATGGCTCGGCACCCTACCTGAACCATCATGAGCCGTATGAAGGAAGGATCCGCACAGATGGCGTCGACACAGGTGTGACATTAAATGTCCACTAGCCCAACCGTCACCACCTCATCCACCTCATTCACTCTTCTCTCCCCCATTCCCCTCTTGACACAGTGAGCTCGACATTGCCCAGCCATCTCCGGTTGACCCGCCATGTCCTCACCGTCGTCATCCCCTTTGTGAATTAGTTTGGGAAGCGTAGAACCCTTTGTCTCGGGCCACGTGTATATATTGAGGCAATGCCTTGGTGCATACGTTTATAGAGAGAAAACCAATCGAGGGAGAGGGAGATCGGTTGGGAGAAGATCGACCAGAAGAAGGTCGTGGGATAAGGAGAAGATGAGATAGAGTTGGATACAAGTTAAACACATCTTCTATCCCTATACAATAATTCTAACACTCCCCCTCAATCTAAACCTCAAGCCTTGCTAAGGTTGAGATTGTACTTGAACTCGTCTAGTCTTCTCTCGGTTAAGGGTTTAGTAAACCCATCCGCAAGTAGATCCCCTGTAGGAATAAACCAGATCTCAAGTAGCTTTCGAGCTACTCTCTCTCTCTGACAAAGTGGAAATCCACTTCAATATGTTTTGTTCGTGCATGAAAAACAGGATTTGCTGAAAGATAAGTTGCACCAATATTGTCACACCACAGCCGTGCAGCTTTTGGAGCTTTAATCCCAAGTTCATAAAGTAATGTTTGTATCCACATCACTTCAGCTGTAGCATTTTCCAACGACTTGTATTCAGCCTTCGTACTAGATCTTGAAACAGTAGCTTGCTTTCTTGCACTCCATGACACAAGGATAGATCCCAGAAACACAGCAAAACCACCAGTAGATCTCTTATCATCAGCACACCCGGCCCAGTCTGCATCAGAATATGCAGTAACAAGCAAGGAAGGGGACTTGACAATCTGAATTCCAAGTCCTTGAGAATATTGAAGATACCTCAAAATTCTATTAACTGCTGTCCAATGAGTGGTTCTAGGAGCATGCAAATATTGACATACCTTGTCTGAATAAGAGATATCAGGGCGTGTAAGAGTCAAATATTGCAAGGCACCTACAACACTTCTATAATTTGTTGCATCCTCTAGACCAAGAGCTTCTCCACTGTGAATTGTAAGCTTTTCTGAGGTGGAGATTGGTGTACTGACTGGTTTGCAATTCTCCAATCCCACCCTCTTTAGAACATCAGCTGTATATTCCTCTTGTGATAGAAATATTCCATCTCTGATCTGCTTTAACTCTATGCCAAGAAAGTAGTGAAGATCACCTAGATCTTTGAGAGCAAATTCAAGCTTTAAATCCTTAAGCAAACAAGTAGTGGCCTCTTGACTTGAGCTAGCAACAATTATATCATCAACCTAAACAAGGACAAAAACAGTGATATTGCCTTTGCTATAAAAGAACAAGGATGTATCTGCCTTGGACGATGTGAAACCAAGATGCTGTAGCTGCATGCTCAACCTAGAATACCATGCTCTTGGAGCCTCTTCAGGCCATATAGGGCTTTATCCAACTTACATACATAACGTGGTGTGCTGTGGTTTTCATAACCTGGTGGTTGCCGCATGAACACATCTTCCTCAAGAACACCATGAAGAAACGCGTTCTGAACATCCAGCTGTCTTAAGCTCCAACCTCTAGAAACAGCAATGGACAAAACAAGACGAATAGTAGTTGCTTTAACCACAGGACTAAAAGTATCATCGTAATCAATTCAAAACCTTTGCTTGAAGCCCTTTGCAACCAACCTTGCCTTGTATCTGTCTATACTGCCATCTGATTTTCTCTTAATCTTGTATACCCATTTACAGTCAATTATATTAGCACCATGTTGCGGTGGTACTAGATGCCAAGTCTGATTTTTTATAAGTGCATTATATTCATCATCCATGGCTTCCTTCCAATCTTTATTAGCAAGAGCATCATGCAAATTAATAGGTTCACCAGAAGTGGCAAGGAAGGCACGCTTGGTCGGATTATACCTTATTGTACCATCACTATATTGTTTTTCTTTAACAATACCTGACCGAGACCTGGTGTTTCGACGAAGAGGTGAAGGAGCCAGAGAAACAGTTTCTGTTGGTTGTGGCGCAGGAGATCCTGCTGATTCGGTGTTGTGCACAGAAGATCCAGGAAGATCCGGCTCCTGATCCGAGGAGGATTGACGCTGCTGGCGCTGCTCCTCGTCTGACGCGCAGCCAGAGCCGACCGGCGAATCAGACCCGCCTGGCGGGTCCGTGTTGTCGCAGCAGAACTGGCAGGACCGGTCGGTGGGGCCCAAGGTGACGTGGCGGCGAGGGGCTCGCTCCCCCCGTGCCTCGCTCGATGGACGCCTCGGGGCGCGCTGCCGGAGATTGGCGCGACGCGCCTGGACTGGCGCGACCCACCTGGTCGGCTGCGCTGCTGTCGGCCACCAGGGAGCGTAGGGGCAGATCTGCACCGGATCGCGCGCCTGCAGTCTGACGCGAATCCGGCTCGGATCACGCGCTGGCAGAAGGATCAGCATCGGAGTCCTGTCTTGGTTTGTCCTGTGTGCACATAAAATGACAGGTAGAATCTACGCAAGAAGTATTAGAAACGCAATTTTCTTTGGATTTTTGCACATCGTCATGATCAGTTAATTCACCCCCGTGATCAGGACGTGTAGGAGAGTCGGAGAGAAGTGCGATTTCTGCAGGAAGCAAAGCACCCGCATTGGGATGAAGCTTGGAGAAAGGAAATAGTGTCTCATCAAAAATAACATCCCGAGAGATATAGATGCGTCCGGTGGATGGTTCAAGACATTTGTAACCTTTATGAAGATTACTGTACCCAAGAAAAACACATTGTGTGGAGCGAAACTCAAGTTTGTGACGATTCTATGGACGTAAATTGGGGTAACAAGCACACCCAAATTTTTTGAGATAATTGTAATCGGGCTTTTGGTTATACAATCGTCCTAAAGGAGTAGAGTTGCCAATAACCTTACTAGGAAGACAATTGATGAGATATGTAGCTGTGATGAAGGCCTCATCCCAATACTTGAGGGGCATAGATGCATGAGCTAAAAGAGAGAGACCAACCTCAACAATATGGCGGTGTTTGCGTTCAGCAGAGCCATTCTGCTAATGAGCATGGGGACAAGATACATAATGGGTGATCCCAATACTACGGAAAAAGGAGTTGAGTGTTTCATACTCCCCTCCCCAGTCACTTTGGACTGCGATGATTTTCTTATCAAAGTGTCTCTCAACAAGTTTCTGAAATTCTTGAAAGATGGAAAAAACTTCAGATTTATACTTGAGCAAATAAATGCATGTAAACTTGCTGTAATCATCAATGAAGCTAACATAGTATTTTTTTCGACCAAAAGAATCTCGGGCATGACCCCATACATCATTGAAGATCAATTGTAGGGGAGCATGAGAAACACTACTAGACTTAGGATAGGGAAGCTGATGGCTCTTGGCACATTGACATGCTTCGCAAACAGACTCATTGTTGGAACTAAGTGACAAAGGAAGATTGTCTTTATTGACGACTTGCCTAACTATGACTGATGAGGGATGACCTAACCTTTGATGCCACCTTGCCAAAGAGGGCTTGATGACGGAGTAGACTCGATGATGCTTGTTGCTAAATGCTCCGGATGAGATGGGGTAGAGGCCGCCAACGCATCTACCTTGATAGAGGAGTGCCCTCGTTGCCCGATCCTTAATGAAAAAATAGCGAGGATGAGTCTCAAAGAAAACATTGTTATCAGAGGCTAAGCGAGACATAGAGGCAAGGTTTTTATCAGCTTGAGGAACATGAAGGACATCCTTAAGAACTAGATCACGTTGAAGGTTAGGGGAATTAAGCGAAACTTGACCAATATGACAAATATCCATACCTTTACCGCTAGCGGTGTGGATCTGATCGGTGCCATGGTACGTCTCGCGCAGAGCAAGTTGCTCTAACTCATTTGTGACGTGGTCCGTAGCGCCGGAGTCAACATATCGAACGCCATCCCCGCCTTGCTTGCGCATAGCAGCTGCAACCAAGCGAACATCCGGGACGAAGTTTTCATCATACCGATGCCAACAGTCGAGGACCTCATGACCAGCCTTCTTGCAGAGTTGACAACGATGACGGCTGCGGGAGAAGGAGGGGCGGCGGCCAGTGTTGGAGTTGAAGCCGCCACCCCCATGGTTGTTGCCGTAGCCGCCGCCCTCGGTGTTGTGGCTGTAGGCGCCGCCAGAGCGGGCGCCATCGCCCAAAGAGGAGCCACGGCCGCGACCACCGGCATGGTTGCTGCCCTGGTGACCACGGCCACGGCCGCGACCCTGTGCAGCGGAGTATGCAGATGATTGCCGGAGATCGCCGCCGTGGAGGAGGGTGCGGCGGGCATCAAAACTGAGGAGCTGACTATGCAGCTTCGGGACCGTGATTGGTTCCACGCGTGCATCAAGAGCAGAGACGACAGGGTTATATTCCATGTCAAGGCCAGCAAGGATCTTGGAGACGATCTCCGGGTCGGAGAGCGCTGAGACCGTGCACGCGATTTCAGCAGTGAGCGTCTTGATCTTGCCGAGGTACTCTGCCATAGACATATTACCTTTTTAAGGTTGGTGAGCTCGATGCGGGTGTTGATCGCCTGCGCTTGGCTCTGGGCAGCAAACATGTCATTGATGGCGTGCCATACCGTGGCCGGCGTCTGGAGCGTGGCCACCTGAGAGAGAATCTCGCGGGAAAAAGAACCCATCAAGAACCCTTTGAGTTGTTGCTGTTGGGCATACCAGAGAGTGTAGGAGAGGTTGACGACTTGCTCGTCCTTGCCATCCTTGGTGATGGTGAGGGTGGCCGGCGGCGGTGGGCTTGTTGCGTTCAGGTGATGCTCCATCTGAGCACCCTTGATCTGGGGAAGCACGATGGCTTTCCAAAGGAGGAATTTCCCCCTGGTCAGCTTCTCCTGGGGTGGCGATCCGAGGAAGGAGGTTGTGGCTGTGGATGAGGAAGCAAAGGTGGAGGCAGAGGAGGTGGTGGTGATCGCGCCCATGGTGCTGGGCGACGTGGAGGCGGAGGTGGTAGACAAGGCTCGGTCACGAAGGTAGCTAGGTGCGATCTCTTTCAATCTGATGAGGAAGAGGCTCTGTTACCATGTGAATTAGTTTGGGAAGCGTAGAACCCTTTGTCTCGGGCCGCATGTATATATTGAGGCAATGCCTTGGTGCATACGTTTACAGAGAGAAAATCGATCGAGGGAGAGGGAGATCGGTTGTGAGAAGATCGACCAGAAGAAGGTCGGTACAAGGGATAAGGAGAAGATGAGATAGAGTTGGATACAAGTTAAACACCTCTTCTATCCCTATACAATAATTCTAACACTCTCTCCTCATCCCATCGGACTGGCTACTCTCTCTGATGGCATGCCCTCTGTGTGGCGACCAGGTCGTCACCGCCGTCGCTAGGACCGGCAACAATGCCGATCATCGTTTCTACAAGTGCATCCACTACGATGTAAGTTGTTTTCTTGATTCCGGAAGCTCCGATCCCGGACCTAATTGCCATAGCTTGTCCACACCGTTCCTCTGACTAATGCATTCGAGTATGCGTTTTATCTTTTGTCAGGCTCGTCAGTGCCGTTTCTTCGAGTTTCAGCGCGCCTATTGCAGGAGGATGAATCAGGACCAGATTGTTGCTGCGCAGCATCAAGCCAGATGGCATCCGGCTGGGCATGGATTAACAGTTCATCATGGCAATGCGCCTGTCCAGATGGTTCCAGCTGCCATACAGCCCCAGGCGCAGCAGCACGTCCACCCGCATCTCCCGCCACAGATCCAGGCACCGCTGCACCAGCCCCCGCAGGCCGTCATCCCCGCTGCGGCAGCCGGGGCCGTGTCAGGAGCACAAGGACTACCCGCAGTTGCCTGTTTCCCCCCTAGTAGTTCGGTTAGGTTGGATTAATTGTAAGCAAGGGTGGCTCCGTCTACCGCTACCTGTTTCCCCCCTCCCTGACCCCGTTTAAGAGAAATGTGGCTATTATGTTTATTAGCATTTTCTATGGAACGCAGCAGATCATAATGAAGATCTTTAAATGACTTTGTCTGCTTGAATACCAGTTTGAGCAATTCTTGCGCCACCGCATTCTATAGTTTCCCTAGTCCATAATAAAGACATTTACGCTAGACGAGTTCTCTTGTGTTGGCGCAGTGGTTTTCGATAACACATTTACTTGTCCACCTCATTCAGGTTTTATTTTATTAACGTTAATCGGGGCAACTGTAATTTTTGGACCAGATGAGCCGGCACATGCGGCATGTTGCCCATGTCCCCAACCACTCACTTACCCGCATCATGAAGGGGAAAACTTGTCATTTCATCTAAGCGGCGGTGGGTCGGTGGGCAGCTGCATTTCATCCCTTCTCCATGGATCCAGTCATATCGTAAACCATACCGACCAAGCCGGCCGCTGGCGAGCAGCAGATCATCTGCGAGGGTTCCGTGACGCCGCCCTCCTCTTTGCCAGGCAATACACTTTTCGTACTCACAGAAGCATGATACTCTTACTCCCGTATTCTGTTTTCTCTGTTCATGTTGTATTATCGTTAGTGCGGCATGCATCTCGTCCGGATCTAACACGACTGTTGTCTGTGGATCCCCTTTTCGCGTGCCCCCCTGTAGGATGACCATAGATCGGAGTCTGGTAGCTGCGATGAGCAACGGGATGGTTGTGGCAATGACACCCCGGGCGCAGCCGCCGTCGGAGATGATTCCGACTTGTACGGGTCATCCTCGACCGCTCTGCCCGGAGATCCACCCACGCCAACATCACGCATCTCCTTGAAGCATGCAGTCAGTGTAATTTAGACCTTTGATGACTACAAGAAGTGGTTAGTAGAGCAGATTGGGTTTAGAGGTATGCTGAAGCTGCCAGCACTTCAGAAGCTGAGTCTGAAGACCAGCGCGTGGATTATGAGTAGAGTTAGTGTCAGCCGCAGGGAGATTAAATTGAGGGACAACAAGGTTCTTAAGTTTTACCCTGAGGATTTCTACAAGGTTTTTGGGATTCCATGCGGCCACCGTAGTGTGAAGGGTAGGGATGCAAACATCAATCCTGAGGCTATTCATTTTATAAAGTCAACTCTCCAGATGAACAAAACTGGAGTACACAGCTTGAGAGCAGCTAAAGATTTTCTGATGTGTGAAATCAATGAGAATTCAAGCAAACTAGAGAAAGATTGTTTCCAGATCGCATTTGTGATCTTTGTGATGGGTCATGTGCTAGTTCCAACCACGTAGCATAACTACACGACCATTGACTTTTGGGGAGCCATAGCAAACACCGAACCAATCGATCAATTTAATTGGTGTGAGTATGTCCTTGAGCACCTTTTCGATGCAATCAAGAATCTTAAGAGAGACATGATGGCCAACAATTTATCGACCAACCTAACTGGCCGGTTGTCATCTTTTTTTCAGGCAAGTTGATTTTTTTTCCAGATTTTTGCAAATGTTTTAGGTCTGTTTCATTATGCAAGCATTTATGTATTCACATGGTGTCTGCCAACGTCGTCGTTGTTTTGCAAGTCTTTTTGCTTGACAACCTCGATCTTGGCATTTTCAGCAAGTCACACAGTGTGCTCCCTAGGATATCCGAATTTGACCCCGAGTCCTTCCGTCGAATGCTTGCCATGGCTGCTGACCCGGTCAAAGGAACGACCTCCTACGCGCATGCCAATGTAAAGATGAGTTTTTACTTATTTTCTGCCTGATTAAGCAGGAACGCTTCTTGCACCAATGTGGTTTGTTTATCTAAAATCACACAGCCAATTATCGTCTTATATTTACTATTATTTTTTGCGGACACAGCTGAGGGATGCTTCCACAGTATGTTACGTGCGCCACAAGTTTTCGGCATCAGCTCCGCTGTCTGCAACCACCAACAGGCCTCCTAGGCGTTCCGGCACGCCGACGATAGGACACCTCCCGAACACAACTCCTGTAATGCATGGGCATGCAGGACGCCAACTTCACACAGAGGTTTTAACACCTACCAGTGCCGCTCCAGGGCCACTTCATTTTGCAAAGTATCTACGGGAGAAGTATCCTCATCTAGTATGTGCTTCCTTTATTAGTCTTTCATGCATTACTTTCCACATCCGTTATCACTGATGGTAAATCCCTATGTCCTCACCATACAATCTATCACAGGTAGCTGACGAGATCACGATGATATTAAAACAACACAACGCGAGAGGCATTATGCATTTGACACAAGCCACCAACACAATTCAGCAGGCCCTGTTGGAAGCATTGAATGGGCTTCAAATGGACTTCTACACGTTCTCAGACAAAGTAATAAAATCAGTCACTAGCTGCTGTGTGTGCTACCGCGCTCGGGGTTTCACTGAGTGCCCAGAGTCAGGTCGGCAAAACAAAAAAAATTCAGTTTAGACAATCTCATTGTATCCTTCTTATGCACAAGTCATTCATTTGTTTATGTGTTTACCGCCATGCATCAGCACTCCCTGCCACCTCCAAGTCTGTACGATTTAGGACACCTGCGGCAGAAAAAATCCAGGGACAAAGGATTGACCTATCTGATTGCGAAGGTCAGATGACATCCTGCTATACATTTTTGCTATTCTCGGACCTTTTTTCTATACTCCCACGCAGAAGGAGCCCCTCTTAGAGAACATGTGTAATGTCCTGATTATCTTGTATTTTCCGTCTATTTCCAGCTACATCGCCTCTGCCACCAGCTGGTACGCTGCGTAAACGCGCCATGGATGTGCATGATTCTATGTCAAACAGCAAGAAATCATCATCGCGATCATATGGCAATGTGCTCAATTACTTCAAGTCCACTTTAATGTCCATCGCTCAAATGTATGCAGACCTACCAGTCAACACTCCATTTACTGTCTTTGGACAGTGCTGCACCAATCTACACAAGCGAAAATACATATTCCAGCATGGATTTGCAACCGATCCATGGGTGAATGGTGTTGTACCACATCTGCCACATATGCCAACAACGGACCTTATTGTCGCCCACTTCACACAGCTGCCAACGCAACACCTGCAGAGGTGTTTCACATTCTACTTATTCATTTTCAATGCCGCCTTTTGAATTTTCAGGCTTCACATCAGGTCCATGCGTGCTCATTCTTCAGCATCCTTACTCTTAACCCAATTTTTATTGAATTCGCTAAATGAACTGTAGGTACTGCATTATACATGACAGTCCACGGTTGATCTGCGTTACCGGGACAGCGTTGCGCAAACATCTAGTTAGGATGCATCACCTTCACCACGAGCTTGTCTCTATAATCATGAGGAGGTATTCCCAGTCCGACCAGGAAGCGAATTCAAAGTGCCCATACATGAACTAGAGGCACAATATGGAACCTGAATTTGCGGTAAAGCAGGCTTGCCAAGATGCCCCAATAATTTCATTTTGTTCCTTTCTTTCTGCATTCATGCTCTCCCAACCAATCCTCCAAGGTTCTCGATCAATGTCTGACCTCTTATGCATTCACCTTTTTCTAGACCATTGTCCTTGCGGACCATGAATACTTGACAAACATCTCGATCCAGAAGCAGCTGGTCGGCAACGAGATCCCATATGACATAACCTCTTGCCATATGGTACATCCCAACTCTTCGACTTCATTACATTTATTCTCCGGTCATCTTCTTCCCATACATATACTTTCGATGTTTATTGTTCACCAACTTTATGTCTACATATCTTTATCCTTTAAATAACCTTGTAGCTAAACGTTTGGTTGTGCTGTAATCAGTTCTTCTTGCCAGTCCAATCCGAGGATGGATGGATAATACTGATGTGGGACATGACGTCAAGGAAGATCCATGTGCTTGACCCTCTCATCAGAGACGGAGGTCCGAGTGAGGAAACAAAAGACAAGCACGAACTCATAGCTTGGAAGCTTCATCACGCTCTTTTCCAATGCCTCAATGAGTACTACGCTGGCTGGCCCACGCAAGACGGCCAGTGGGCGAGCAAATACCCCGTTGTAGCTGAGGAAAATTTCGATAGGTATGTACTCATCTTCTCCCCTAAGTCGACAGGAACTTTCATCATTTTTCTCCTAGCTCACATTATCTTTCCCTTTTTTCCCTTTTTCTCTATGACAAAACAGACAAGAAACTGGCGCTTGCGTGCTCCACATCGCCCGACACTACGATGGCCAGAAGCTCAAGATCCCTCTAACAAAGGTAGGTCCATTCTTGTAAACACGGCTCCTTTACTGTTGTTCTTCCGAATTCATGCAGAGTCATTAAAAATGGCTCACGTATGTTTCCCTTGTTGTGTCTGACAACCGTAAACCGAACAACATCTGCCAACATGTACAGTACAATGTCGGCAAAACCAAAAGGCAGGCACTGCACGAGTGTGTCAAACTTTAGGGCAATTCTTCAAAGTTGGCGCATGAGGCTCTGTGGACGGTACTAGCACCGACCCACTCCTGGCTTGGGCCAAACCAGTCCGGTTAGAGGGCTAGCGGGTTGGGGGAACTGCTTCGTCCGAATGAATATGTATCTCCTAGTGATTCCGGTGTATCATCATGCATCATGTATCGCTGAGACGTTCTTCTAGCTTCTATTTGTTTTCAGCTATCGAGTATTGTAAATGCGACAGTAGACGTGTGAACCATGGTATTCGTTAGTTTTCATCAAAAATCTATTCTAGTAATGTAGTATGAACCATTTGATTTTAAGTCCTACCGAAACAAAATATGGCTTTTAAACCGAAAATCGATCCCCTTTGATGACCGAAACACAAAACTCATACACACTAGGAAGTTTTAACTTTTTTTTTGTTTTTTTTCTTATATGGACATCATTTTTTACATAATTATACAACATAAGTGCCGAACCGAATCTCCTTTCTCTCTTTTTTTCTTCACTTATATTTCTGTTTACGTCCCATCTTAAGAATCGGACTTTCTCATTTCTGCTTTCGTAAATTCTTGACGGCAATCAATATTTTTCCAAGAAGGTCCATATGACATCAACTCTGGAAACTAGTTCTGTTAGAGGGACGACGGGTTTGGGGAATAGCTTCCTCGAACCAAAATGGAATTTCTGCTCAATATATGTTAGCTTCCTGCATCACGCCCCCCCCCACCCAAACGTTAATGTCTAATCTATGTTTTTTCCATATATCCAGAAATGTAAAACAAACAGTTGACTGCTAAACCATGATCTTTTTTAGTCCTCACCAAATAATCTCATTTGACAACAATGCAGTATGTACCAACTGATCGTAGCATTTCCCCAAATGATAATGGTTTTCCAGCTGATTACTGAGTGACTTTGTCGACTGAAAAGTTCAAACTTCGACCACCTACACGTAGTTGAAACGTTGTATTTTTTACAAACTGTATGGGTTCATAAATTTAACAAACTCAACTGCCCAAAGAATTTCCTTCCATTTGTAAGCTATTTTTTTAATTTATTTTTGTCTGGCCTCTGAAGGTTCAGACTATTTAATTTTTTCTAACAATTTCTATTTGGATGGCAGTGATAATTCTACAAAAAGGTAACACGAATCTGGAAATCATGTTACTACCGCCACTCACTATGCTGAAGGAACTTTCTCCACCAACCTACCACATCCTCATTATCAGGTAAATCGCTCCATACTACTGATCCCCTAGTTCGTTTTTCACAAACAAATACTAGTGAACACGTAACAAATTCTCTAATCGTGCCACAAGCACACGACTAAAAACAGCCACAAAGTGATAGTGATAAGTTTTAACTTGCCCAGGACATGCAGTTGTCGGCACTGCTGTCGGACACCAGCTAATAGCTCTTATGATCATAATTAGGGGTTACATACTTTAAGTCACATCCCATGCACATAAATCGCTGGTTAAAACCAGTATTCAGCGCCTTAGGGGTTTTTCTAGCGATGCAAAATGAAACCGTAGTCCTTCATTTGCGCAACTAGTAATACCACGAGGATAGACAAAAGATCTGCGGAGCCTGAAGTCGGCCTTTCCAGGGTCCTGCTTTCATGCTCATGTTCAGGCCATCAATCTATGATCATGTCGTACGCGAACTCTAGAACGTCTCCCTTGTTCCCCTTCATGGTCACAATTTCATAGGCGAGCTTTGCGCGCAAACCATCAATCTGGTCTTGCATGGCAACATCGGAACCAACAAGGTTTTATTCTCTCTTTGTAGACTTTTCACAACAAATTTGAGGCATCATAAAATATGATCATATATTTAAAAGGTTTACCAACCTGGCTTAGCGTTGAACGAAGGTACATCCCGGTGAAGTCTGTGTAGTAGTGTGTGATGTACACTCCGCTGTCTTCCCTGTCAGACAACAAACCGTTCTTATCAACATTATAAATTTTATCTTCCTAAGTACTTGCCCCCATATGTGGTAGGACTGAATTTAAGGCACGAGTGTGTGTTTTGGTGGAGGGGATGTTGTGGGTTTTATGTGACACACACCTGCTGCACGGTTGATGCTGCGCCACCAATGGGTATAGGAATTTCCAACCATCTGTCTCAACCAACCCGTTGCCGAAATAGTTGTTGAAGAGAGAGCAAAACCTTCGCTGGAACTTCTTTGCATGGTTCTCGTGTTTAATTTTCATCTCATCCATGACATCGGTCTCGGTTGGGTCAAGCACCATCACCGTCATTTCATCCTTGTCCAGAAGGTACCTTGACCAACAGTCTATAAATTCAACTGGGAACCAGAACTGTCATTGTGCAGATCATGAAAATAAAAACTTTAGGTTAGCTACAGGAAGCAACCCAATTTTTTACATGAACAATATTGCACTAACTATCCGAATAAATTTACCTTCTTCAACCAATCAATCCTATATCCAATTACTTCTGAATTCATCATAGTTTCTATGTAATCCCAGTCTGTTCCACCGTCATCCCTGCAAACCTCTTCATGAAAATGTAAATCCCACACACAACATGCGTTAATCCTCAGCACCAAGCCAAACATTAAGTGTTTCTAACATCAATTGTTTGTCCACACTTTCACATATGTTGTGACTTACCACAAAGTGTGGGTCGAACAGTCCCCTGAACCTGTCCAGCCACTCCCCGTATATTCCATTATCCTTTTCGTGTAGCATGTGTTGAATACACCTCCATACATTCATGGACGCCTCACCCCCCCTGGTGTCAATTCGTCTTTGATGTCTTGGCCAAACACAACCGCCAAAATTGGACTGTAGTGCTTAACCCATTTCCTGCAAAAGTTCCGGTAGTTAGTAAAGATTTTTCATGAAGTACACAAATGTTTTTTTCTTCATTTCTTATTTTTTTTCCTTGATGTTTTCATGATAAACAAATGCAATAAAGGATGAATTGTATTCGTTTTTGGCTTACTTCTTTAAAATCCCACCCTCACAGGCAATCATATTAGCATTGAACCTTGAAATTGCTTCAGGAGAGGGATGGGAATGGTTCAACCCAATTGACGGGGGGTACTTATCCCCCCAATCCCTCCTTCAAGATGTTTGATCATCTCCCATACCAGTCCCTGCTGAGTCATTTTGTCTCTTGCCGCCGTGTATCACTGTGTGCTTAATCCCACATTTTTTCAGATAAGCGAGGACAACTTGCTGGAAGTTAGTCAACGAGCCAGTCCCGTTTAAAGCAAAACCCTGTGCACGAGCTTGACCGTCGCCGCCATCTGTAGTGCACATATTTGATCAGTGTATAAGACGGTTTACCATAATATACAGTTGTACAAACAGTCATGTTGAAGTACCTGCTTCGTCACACCGGAAAGAAGGACCAGGATTGCAGTATGTTTGCACATCAAGCACAGTCGAACGAGACGTCTTTTCCTTGGATATGGTTTGCTCAACCACCGCATCTGCTGCTTGAGCGACTTGGTGCACCGATGCACCCATTTCGACTGCCTCGGTCATGTCTGCAGCCACTGTGTGTGTTTTACCATGTTTGGCAACTTCACAGTCATGAAGATAGGTGATAACTGCTTGCTATAAGCGTGTGGCTAACCTATCATATACAGATTGCAGTCCATGCCTACGAGCTTCACCATCATATGAATCTACAGGACACAGCCATATGCACATCTTTCAACTGATGCGCCACAAAAGTAAAAGTTTTGGAATGAAGTTTTCTTTACAGTGTTTGGTTACCTCCGCTGTCATGGTGGAAGGAAGGACCAGGCCGACATGTTGTCCGAACATCTAATCCACATGGACGGGCCCGCTGACGCTGCCTGGAATGCTGCTCTCCCCTATCTGGTGGACCGCCTGGTGCATCTGGAACACCATGCCAACCCAGCAATATAGGGCCGTTGATGGGGGTGTCTTCATCGTCAGCATCTGCTAGCCTTGCTCTACCAACCACCAGTAGTGCTGATTGACACATAGTACCCAGGTTGGTTTTAAATATCTTCCGTTCTGTTTCGATATATCAATGCTTTGTTAATTCAACATGTAGTCATGTAGGGATATTTTTTTCACATTCAGAAGTAAACCTCCTATCCATGCGATCCACCGGATGCATGTGTTCAGGGCAGCTAGCAAATCATTTAAGTTATTCAATCCCGACATAGTTGTTTCACCATTCATTGCCCCAGCTTCGTCCATGTAGTCCGTTGAGACTTGCGATGCTATTGCCAGAAATTCATCATCCAACTCTGCAAAACACATATCTGTTTTCATGATCATTTCTAACAAACATCAATTATTAATAACATTGGAGGAATGTCTTCATAGGACCATACCTGTTGACTCATCTTCTTCACCAGAATAGTCAGTAGGCACCAATGATGCAACCCCCAAGAACTCATCATCTAGATCTGAACACCGGAAAAAAATTGACATTAGATCAGACTGACATTTTTGTGAAGCTTGGGAATGGATGCAGCATATTAGTATGGCAGCAAATTATACCCTCGTTATGATGCAAGGCGTCTTGGTCCCTGCCGACCATATGGTCACCATTGGTGGCGAGTGGAGACAGGGTTTTCGCCGCCTGTTGGCTTGCATTCAGTAGCTCCCTCCAGTTGTTGTCCCTAACTTCGACGTCAGTTAGGATCTCTGCTGCATCTTCACCGTCGTTTTGCTGTTGGTGATCTTGGCTGTCCCTCTCCAGTTCTGCCCAGTTTATCTGTTCATGTTTGTTATCATTGGATGTGGTGTTGCCATTTCCATGAATGTGTGGTCCAGCATCTGCATAGTTACAAATGAAATCATTAAACAAAACAACCATTATTCATCCAGAATCAGAACATAGAATCTGCAAACAACAGGATTGATGATCATTTTGCTATTTTTGTTACCTTCGGTGCCTCCGTCCGCTCCAACGTTTGAAAGAAGCCTTCTAGCTTGATCAAATCTGCCAGCGATAAAAAATTTATGAGTATCTTACATATCACGTCGAAAACAAGACAACTTTATGTATCGAGATGTATGATAAAGCTTCAAAAACTTCTATATTTTCCCTAGCTTGCTCCGCAACAGCTAGTGCAGCCGTAGATAAGGTCCTTAGACGCTCACGTCTCTCCTCGTCAACATGCACTGGAACATCATTAGACGTTCCTTCCCTATGCGGGAAAATTTCATGGATTTGCGCATCTGGTTCATAGATGAATAATTTTCAGAATGGTAGAAATTCCTTATTTGTAGTGCAAACCGTGTCGCTACCACAAATGAAATATAATTTGTTCCAGAATTTTTGTAGACCCACATTCTAGGTTTGCTTTGGCCTGGGCTTCAAGTTCTGTCAGCTCTGCTCTGAGGTTCTCACCGCTGCTACGTAGCATAGCTGGATCTCTAGCATTTGCCCTTCCTACACTCCCCCCAGTATCTTGATCACCGATTCTAGGCTGCACACGTTGCCTCATGGTAATAGTAGCATGTTGAAGCTGCATATCAGCACTTGTTTTTCCAATTTTTACAACTACATTTCGGTAATGATAATTGGAAATGCAATTTTGTTTTTCAATACATGCCTGTAACGCGGGCATTCCAGACATCATTGTTGATTCTTATGCTAGCATTGGGATTTGGTGGATCAATGTTTTCACCTGCATCGACATTTAGAAAAAACATTAGTCATTCCTCATGCACTCGTTCTTTTCTTATTCTCATTATATGATATCTTTCGAATGGTAAGTGCTAGGATGCAAACCTCATATATCAGCTCGTTCCAACATTCTGCCCATTCGGACACTAGGGTCGATTGGTTCGTCATCACTGTCGCTGCTCGAGCTATCTGAACTCTCTTCTGCTGCCCATTTACCTTTAGCAGCTGCGCGTTCCCTACACTTGTCTCCGTCCTTGGATTCAACTCTGGGATCCTCCTCGCCTTCCTCTTGGGAACAATCCATGGCAGCCTGTTGGCTTGCTGCAATGATATCCTGAACTGCTTGCAGCGCCTCAAGTTGAGTTGTTTCCAACCGAAAATATAGCATTGTTTCAGTAACATAGTCTTCATTATTATGATGTCTTGCTAAGATCTCTCTTATTTTTTAATGGAAATAACTAATGCTCGTTTGTTTTCACCTGGATGTCGCAGGATCCCACCAGGCTCGCCCACCACCCCGTGCCACACATCATCCAGTGGGTTGAACTCATCATAAGACTTGGTCTGCACACAGGAAGCAACAATTTTTTAATGTGTTAGTTCTCATTTGCATGGCCAACATGTACATTCCTTTTTGTCAGGCCTTACATTAAAAATAGTGGGGTATTCCCTTGTGAGATATATCAGCCTCCTGCATATCTCCCCGGTGTAAACGCTGATGCGGGGGACGGTGTGCGGCTCCACATTATTTGCACCGAAGTCCATCCAGTCGAAGAACCACGGTTGCGAGTGTTCAATCAGAAAAACAAGGAAGTGGACAAACGTGTTAGAGACTCAGTTTCTTCTACTTTCATATGATGATTCAATGCATACATGTTGTGAAATACCATCCGAATGCACTTACAATCAGAGCCAAATGGCTACGCCGACAATTAGAGTTCTGACCCCAGCCGCCAAATCTTTTTGCAGTTTCTTCACAGCTGCTCTGATGATATCAAATGCCCATTCTGCTAGATCGTACTCACCAGTCCCCTCATCGCAGACCACACATGCAAACATCTCCCAAGGGATCGAAGTGTAGGACTGCTTAGGACCAACACATGTCCCAGCCGCTAACAATGAGAAAGCCATCTCAAAAGCTCTATCTCTGTAACGGAGATCTCCTGAAGCGATCATTCTAATGATAGCATCGGTTACGGCGCGAATTGTCAACCCCCCGTCCCTAGCATGCTTCCTAGTCTCTATCCCTAGGATTGTTCTAATACGTAGTGCTAAATTCTGCCTATGTTTTGGTGGCAATTTTATCAGACTGACTTGGCGACCACTGTTTCTCAGACCCAATGTTCTAACAATGGATCTTAGACTGAAATAACTATGCTGGTCGTCAGGGAATGTGAACCTCTTGTCTTGCCACCGAAACCTACTAAGTATCCATGCATAGAACCTTCTATCAGCCCCCCAGTCCATGCAGCAGTCAACAAGATGGCCATGCCAATTCTATGCACCAGCCGGTAGTGACTGAACCCTAGTCAGAGGACACCTTACTACTCTACCATGGAGTATTGTCGATTCGGCTAGGAGGCCTGGCAGCACAAATGGGATCACATGACCGGCATGATGTGGATACCCATGAACCAACACAAGCGTACGACGAGATACACGCCTTCTCGACGCCCCTTGGTTGTTGTCATCAACCAACACTCGCCTCCTTTTCCTTGTAGCGTCGTTCGGCACCTCTTCAGCGGCAGCAGCTGCACCCTGCAAGATTTGTTTCTGGACGACCACAAGCATCAAGCTTAATCCAGCGCACCAATTTTTTTTGCAAAAGAAGAACAGTGCAGAAAAAATCGAAGCGAATCCCCACGGACGGGGCGAAGTTGATTTTGCGGATAAGATGAACTGCTGCATTTCAGCTTACAAGGTGCGTGTCATCGTTGGCAACATGGAGGCGAGTCACCGGCGAGTTGCGTCACCGGTGACGAACATGAAGGAGAGTCACAGGCAAGTTACGGCACCGATGACAAACATGGAGGCGAGTCACCGTCGAGTTGTGTCACTGGTGGCGAACATGGAGGCGAGTCACCGGCAACGAACGAGTCATCGGTGAGTTGCGGCACCAATGGCAAACATGCGGCAACGAGCATGGCATGGCGGTGCGCTCGTGGTGAAGGTGTTGGGGGTGTACCTCGTCGAAGCCAACGGCAGCGGCGCCAATCGGCATAACAAGATGGCTTTGGTGGCCGTCTCCATGTTGCACCGACGACAACGGCGACCATGGGCTTCAAGAGAGAAATAAGCAATAACAAGGTTAAGTGGGTGATTGATAGAATTAACCTTGTTGTTTAGGCATTCATCATGTTTATTTCGTTGCATTAGTACGGTCATGCATGCATTTGAGATTAGTTAGTTAGTTGAGCGAGTCAGGGTGAAGAGACTGGGTGCATGTGTGAGCATCCGTCAGATGAGAAACATGCATGTACGCGTTGCATGGCCGGGCTGTATAGCTGTGTGGCGCCGGCCGAACCGTGTGGCTGGGTCAAAAGTTGTTACTTGTGGCCTTTACTACCGGCTAGTGGACAGCCTAGTGGATCAGGAGGCAGTAGTGCATGCGTGGGTCAAAGTAGTGGCGTGAGTTTAGATGACATAGGTGTTGGCAGTGTGTATATGAAGTTATAAACTTTGCATTGAGTAATAGAAAACGAGGCCGAGAGGGCTGAGGAGAAAAGATGTAGCATATGTGTGTTTCACCGGGAGAACGAAGCAAAGCTGGTTCCTCCACGGTGAGGTGTGTGTGTGTGTGTGTTCTTGTGCTCTCGAGAGAAACTTTGAGTTGCGAGAGTTGCGAGGGAGAGAAGAAGAGCGGTGCTGCGAGAGGCGGCGCCAACATCAAACACACATCAAAGGAGCTCTTGACTTGGTCCCAGACGGCGCAAGCAAACGGACATGATAGCAAAAAACAGGTTAAGAAGTAGTATACACTTAGGATCCTGCCGAGAAGCCAGCACTATTTTCAGGTCCTTAGCCCAGAAAGAAGATGACCTAGTGTCCCATAGGTTAAAAATACATTTTTTCCATCTAAACGTAGGGTGTCACACAATTATAGAAGGGGAAAAAAATCCTCTACCCGGTGTCATGTGCAACCGGGTATGTGAACCTGGGTACGCCCCTGCAGTCAGCCTAATACTTGCATATATCAAAGTTTGAGATTGCTTACCGGGTCAGCCTAATACGATATTGGCAGTAAAATTACTTGTGAATCTGTACAAGGGTGTAATCAATATCGTTTCAGTAAATTCAAACATTACGGAAGTAGGCACACGTGGCATGTTCGAGCAGTAGTCGAGACTCGAGACACACATGATGAACATTGTATAGCATTCAGTCCCCCAGGCTGTTCAGGATCGTTATATAAACATAAACTTCAACCCTAGAGAATTACAGCAACGCCTCCTTCCTAGATAGAAAATAGTAGGGGCATAACCTAGAGGTTGACCTTTCTAACCATCAAACAAATTTCATAAGCACGCAAACAATCAAATCAGCAGTTAAAACTTCCAATATCTCTGTAGATAACTGAAAATCAATTAGGATTACAACACAGGCATGTGTTCCTAGAGCAGCTTAGGCAGAACAAAGCCACAAATTTCCGAGGTAAGAGGAGCTTCGGTAGATGGCCAGCTCCCTCCAGGTTACAAATTTTGGCAGTAACTTTTCTGCATCCGACCCCATTGAATGCTCGGCAGTGCACTATTATTTGAATTTAATAACATCTTTTGCAGTTTTAACAGGGAAAACTTCATAAATTACCAGTATTATGGAGAAACTTTTAGACTAGAAATTGAGCAGACTTATGGAGGAGGTGCAATCTTGAGGCATCAACCCTTTATATCGCTCTCTGAAAAGGGTCAGCCACTGACAAATCATGGATATGCTCTTCAAGATGATGCTTAGGATTAATATATTGCCTGAAATGAAATTTAGCATCTTGAGAAGCTCTGTTTTCCACGTGTAGCAGATTGTGTAGATAACCCAGAGATGTACTGTTGTAGTCCATAAACCATCCTTCGAATTCAATTTTATTTAGCACTCTTGCATTTGAAACGAAGAACCTGGCAAAGTTCATCTGATTGTCATGACCTACGAATGCCTTAAACACCACAGTTTGAAGATGGTCCTGAAGGGATTCAACTGGATGTAGTCCGTTGTAAGGAGGCTCATTATTCTTATCCACCTCTCTGTGTTCGTGAAACTGCAAAAATAGAAAAAAGATGCATATGTTAAAGCTGTTGCAAACTAGACTAGATAATACTAGTCATCTACCGGTGCATCCACACGGGCTACACATAAAGAATTGACAATTGTATTGTTTTTAAAGTCAACTAGTATGGTGGCCCTCGCAAATGTGCTCAAAATATCTATTCACCGCTTCTCTGCAAAATATACGGTGTTTTAGTCGTCGATATATTCCTAAAGGTGCAAATTTAACCTTTATTTTCTACTCCCTCCGTTCCTAAATATTTGTCTTTGTAGACATTTCAAATGACTACTACGTACAGATGTATGTAGACATATTTTAGAGTGTAGATTCACTCATTTTGCTCTGTATGTAGTCACTTGTTGAAATGCCTAGAAAGACAAGTATTTAGGAACGGAGGGAGTATATGTTTGTGTTGGTAACCGATTAAGAAGGAATAATTAAACATTTTTAACGAAAAACCTCGATATTGATTCCATGTTCTCACAAACTATTTATATATAGTTAGGCCTTGAGTTGAGATGACATTTATGAAACAAACACACAATCTGCACATCCTTTAGATCAATTGTCATGTGCTCACTAGTGCAGATCCTCTACACCACCCTATCATTTTGTGGATGGCTGTACCGAGCAATCTAGTCTGTCTGTTCCCTATCTTCATTGCAAAATGCAGGCTTGCAACGAGATTCTTATTTGCACACATAATTAGATCCATCTTTTAGAAATAAAACAGAAAATATAAAATCAATTATCATGACCCCTCAAGCCATTGGTTCTAGCATCTGGTGCTTCTTTCCATACTCAGCCATTTTTAGGGTCATGGTGAGTTATGTACATTGCTGACACATCTTCTATAGAGCATAACATAGCATGAGAATTGTCTATGATATTAGTAATAACGGGCCAAATCATGTATCGATCCGTTGAACCATATAACATTTTTTGAGGAAGAACCATATAAAATTTATTTGTATGGTCTGGTGGGCGAACATGTTTACATGAGCTATAATTTCCGCGTGTTGCGGCATGAACAAAAGATATGAGGTAAATTAATTATTGAGACATTATGTGTCGTGTACACATGATGTTCAATTAATACGAATTAAATTTCAGCTGTGAGAGTGAGCTTATTGTTTTGTTGTGATGTTGGGTCATTATTATCAGACTGTGTCCAAATTGTGAGTCACCTGTAGCAATGACCAGATGATGTTTATACGACCTTTGGAATAGAATATCCAAATATATTTGTTTGTGCTAGTTAAGTATATACTTGCTAATTTGTGCATGTCTTTTTTCCTTTTGTACTCTGTATTTCTACAATACATGAAATTCTCTTTGTTCTGATTATGTGTTGTATCTTTTCTCCCTCTCATTTACTTCGATCTTCCAGAAATATACAAAATTCCCTTCTGTTCTAAGATATGCGATTTCTTTCATATGGTTAGTCTCAAAGATGCAGTTTTCTCTATTGTTTTTCTACAACTTTTTTCAAAGAAGAATAGAAACAAAACTATGTTTTTTTAAACAATGTAATTATAATGTTTTATTTCAATACATTTATATAATATAATATATACATGTCAATATTAAAAGTTAGGTAAGTTTAACCGCAAGTTTTCTAGATTGACATTTATTTTGAAATGTGGTTGCATTGTTATTATACATTTTCTTTAACTCATGTAACACATGACTACACTGGCAATGATGACCTATTTTGTCATATTAATGAACAATTTTTTTAATATATGCAAGAAAATATATACCTTATGTTTAATGGATTAGAAACTATAGAGAGTGACACAAAAGTTTGTCCGAGTACACCAAGAAAGGAATGTGAACTCAAGGGCCATTGGTTTTTTTCCAATAGGTTGCACTCAAAGAAACTCTTGCTTCCAAACTGATTGTGATGTACAGAAAGAACACATATTTGTACACCCAGATAAAAAAAATTAGTGGATAAATTTCTAATGATCATTCTTTTTACATTTTTGAATTTTATGAATAAAAGTTGTAGCTTTGTTGCGGATTCTAAAGTAAATGTTACCGATCTCATATCAAAATACCAGACTCCTCTCTTTCTGTCATTAACTTGCAGCTAGAATTATACAGGGGAGTTCATCCTCGTCATCTTATGACATCACATGTAACGTGTTTAAATCAGGTGCAACATGTATATTATTTCTTAGTCCATCTAATTAATAATTAGGATCCAGCATAAAGAATTATTGGAACTCATGAGCAAATGTTGTGGCTGCTGGAATACACTCTATGGAGCTAGTGGTTCTCACCACCCAACCTTTCATGCTTTCCTTCTTTTGTGCTTCTATTGCCATGGAGCATCATTTTGTAGCCTGCATTTGGTGATGTAGCCACCAACACGTTTAGTGATTTTTGGGTTCTATAAGTTTTTGAGATGGGCATCTTGTACGTCTCTTCAGAAATTATGTTGTTAGTACAATTTTTATAGGTTTGGTTTGCATTTGTAATTGTTAGCTTGAGTGACTTCAATGGGCTTTTGGTTTTATGCAGGAATTTTGACTGTCACTTGAGTCATGTAATTTTATCTATACCATTTTTAATTTAATTTAACACCCAATCAAGAAATCAAATACAACATACATAGTTTCCTTTTCTGCATGGATACCCATACTTGAAGCGAATGCTTTACTTTTTCTATCTTCTGTGTTTGGGGCTTTTGGGTTGTGCACGTTCTCGCTAGTACATATGGTCACATTTCCATGTGGCGCAAGCACTTTTGAGCTGCCTGTTTTTGTTGTTGTTGTTGTTGTTGTTGTTGTTGTTGTTGTTGTTGTTGTTGTTGTTGTTGTTGTTGTTGTTATTGAAAGAGAGATCTTTGGTTAAGAAAAGGGAGTGGTCCTTAATCTCCACATCTGTACTTGGCATGGACTCATCTAATGGTCGAAATAATTCTGATGATGTGGATTAAACATGGTACTTAGGAGAGAACCCCTTGTATTTTGTACTTCTAATATTTAATCGATTGATAATTTGATCGGGATATTCAGCATACAGTGAATCAGATTAAGAACTACATATATCTTTCTAAAATTTTGAACTTTTTGTATCATTTTTCTGTCAGAACTAAATATCATTGAAATAGTCCATCAATTCACACTGAGTTTCATGTTGCATTTGAGGGGTTCTCACATGAAACATTATCTTCGTATAACTAAACATACATATTTTGATCATTAGATCCACGATGAGCTATCCCAACCGAGAACTGCATGTTTATGATGCATTCGGAGGAGGTCAAAGTAGGGAGCATCCATTCGGCATGTGCAATCGAACGTGGCATTCGTGTGTACACATGGGCATGTGGCACTTTCTCGGTTACTATTTCCTCCGTATTTTATGTTCTTAATTTAATTTGTACATGACTTATATTGTTACATGTATATTCTTTATATATCTACATCTGCACACACAACCCATATAATATCTGAACCCAGTGGATTAATTGTACGCTTAGTGGATAATAACTTTGAATCTATAATACCTAAATAGTTCATCCCCAGTATCCTATTTCTCTTAATATGCAGGCTATCCACCTCATCATCTTTGCCACCTCAGCTTTTTTCAACCAATCGTGTGATTATTCAAACCTGATAACCAAAGCAGGCCTCTTCCGTCTTTCATTAGCAGCGTGTAAAACCGATAAGAGAAGCCCATCGGTCCATCCCTCCTATTTTTTTAGATAAAAGGCCTTGGTCCGACTTTATAAATAAAGCCACACGGCAGCGTCACAGACCCGAACACCCAAACAGATAACAAGAACCGCGAATCCAGCGACCAAAAGCCTAGAGCAGGCGAAAGAAGTCCAGAGCGATACATGGCACCCTGCCATACACAGCGCGTAGGCCGGAGGGGAGAGACGACTACGACCAAACCGATAAAACCACCGCAACAGAGATCAGACGTTAGGACCCAGCCCGGAGAAGAAGGATGCCGAAGCCCGAATTTTGGCGATGAGCACGCCCAGGGCATCCCGATCGTCTTCTTTAGTCAATAATCTCCACTGCTGCAAAATGATACAAGAAAAGAACGTCAGCAGGTTTAGATGGAAAGATATGCTCGATAGTAAATTTGTTCCTAGTAGTCCAAAGAGACCAACATAAGGG
This sequence comes from Triticum aestivum, assembly GCF_018294505.1. Lineage (NCBI taxonomy): Eukaryota > Viridiplantae > Streptophyta > Magnoliopsida > Poales > Poaceae > Triticum > Triticum aestivum. Next base: position 45,163,144 of record NC_057809.1, on the reverse strand, counting down.
ACCCAAGCCAACCCAGAACACCCTCTTGGTAACCCCAACCAGAACCTTGGCTAGGGTTCTAAGCTCAGAGAAGGACGAGGGATTCCAAGAGACTTGAAGCCAAGATCTGACGCAACTACAAACGAACTTAGCCAAGACACAATGGAAAAAGATGTGGTCCGTATTTTCCAAAGCACCACAAAGGGAACAGAACTCTGAACCCGGACCATTGCGCTTGCGAATCTGATCAGGCGCAGGGAGGCGGCCTCTAAAGGCTTGCCAAAGAAATATCTTAATCTTAGGAGGCACTTTGGACTTCCAGATGTTAGAAAATCTATTCAAGGGGGCACCTCCGATAAGCCTAGAGTAAAGAGACTTGACCGAAAACCTGCCAGAAGACGAATGAGGCCAAACTACAGAATTCAGAGCCTCCGAGAGCACAGGGAAGAGGGCAGAAAGACTTTGCCAATCCTCCAAGTCTTCAGGAGACAGGGAGCGGCGAAAAGCCAGGTCCCAATTATTATCCGCCACCTCCGCGATGGAGATGTCCGGCTTAGGACAGTAAGAAAACAAAACCGGGAATTGAGTAGCCAGAGGAGCATCTCCACACCACCAATCCCGCCAAAAACGAACAGAACTACCATTGCCCACGATAAACTTAACATGCTCCAAAAAGATCGGTCTGACTTTGACGAGGTTCTTCCAGAATTGAGACCCTCGTCCAGCAGAAGCAAATAGGGGGCTAGATTGAGGAAAGTACTTGGCCTTGAGGATAGAATACCAAAGTGAGTCGGCCCCAGTAGTCATAATTTTCCACCACCATTTAATTAATAAGCATTTGTTCATCACCAAGGTATTAATAATGCCTAACCCCCCAATGTTCTTAGGTCGATACATAAGCTGCCACTTGACTAGTCTATATTTCCGCTTATTATCCACCGCATTCCAATAAAAGGCACCCCTGCATTTGGCAAAGCCAGCGTGAATACCAGCCGAAAGGAGATAGAAACCCATAAGGAACATAGGAAGGGATGAGAGACAGGAGTTGATTAAGGCCACCTTGCCAGCGTTAGTATTGTATCTCCCTCGCCATGGAAGGACCCTGTTCCCCACTTTAGCAATAGCCGGGGCAAAGTCCTTAGCAAGAAGTTTAAAAGGAGAAATTGGGAGGCCCAGATATTTGAAAGGAAAGGAACCTAAAGAACAGTTAAGAAGCCTGGCCACACGCAGGGTTCCGCATCATTCACACCAGTAACTAGAACCTCACTCTTGGAATAGTTAATCTTCAAGCCAGAGACCGCTTCAAAGCAAAGAATGATGAATTTCAAATTAGCAATACACGCATCATCCAACTCAACCATAATGATCGTATCGTCGGCATACTGAAGGTGCGAAACCCCTTCCGGAAGGAGATGAGAGACCGTCGGACTAATGTGACCACATTGAGTCGCCCTCGTGAGAATACAAGAAAAGGCATCGGCCACAAAATTGAAAAGGACAGGGGAGGCAGGATCCCCTTGACGAAGCCCCCTGCCATTGGCAAAAAATTACTAATATGCCCTTTCACCGAAACGGTAGTGTGGCCCCCAGTGACCAACTGCATGATACGATGCACGTAAGCTCCATCAAAACCTTTCGCGAGCAAGACCTGCTTAAGAAAAGACCAGCTGACCGAGTCGTATGCTTTCTCAAAGTCTAACTTAAGAATAACCGCTTTAGAGCCCCGAGAGTGCAGGTCATGCACAATTTCGTGCAAAGAGAGGATACCATCTAAAATAAAACGACCCTTAATGAAAGCAGATTGGAAGGGACTAATAACTCTATGAGCAACCGGAGAGAGGCGGTTAGCGAATCCCTTAGCCGGGAATTTGGCAAAATTGTTAATCAGCGCAATAGGACGAAATTGAGAGATTAGTTCAGCCCCCTTGACCTTGGGAATCAGAGAAATGACGGCATAGTTCAAGCGGGAAATATCGATATAGCTAAGGCAAAAGCCCTGTATGACACTGCAAACCAGCTGCTTTAGCTGAGGCCAGAATTTTCGAAAAAAAGGAATAGAAAAGCCGTCAGGCCCAGAGGCCGCATTCGGGTTAGCGGAGTTAACTATGTTCCTGATTTCCTGATCAGAAAAGGGGATCATCAACGCGGCGTTGTCCTCGGCCGAAACTTTTAAACCCATGTTCCAGAGAGAAGGGGAGATCGAGAGGCCCGAAGGAGGTTTCGCCTCAAGTAAAGTAGAGAAGAAGTCCCGCACGTGATTCATAATAACAGACTGGTCCAAAGACCGCACCCCATTGATGATCAGATTGTTGATACCACAACGCCTCCTCCATCTGTTCGCAATGGCAAAAAAATATGCAGTGAGGGAATCGCCCTTTAGCGTCCAATTAAGCGTGCCCCGCTGGCGCCAATACACCTCAGCCTGATGGTGCAACTGCAGTACAGCCTCGAGGTTATTCCTCACAAACCACCCATCCTCGGAAAGACCAGCAGAGTCAGCAGTCAAGTCTAGTGCCAAGATTTGGGTTTGGAGGAAATCTTTGGAGCGGTGTTCCTCCGCCACACAGTTGCGGGACCAGCCTCTAAGAAACTTACGCAGATTGTAGGAGCAAGAATGCCAAACATCCAGAGGACCAAAAGAGCGCGAATTAGAGGAGAGCAGATGGGATATCTTCACGGCAAGCATATCACAAAAACCATCAACGAGCAACCAGGAGGCATCAAATTGAAATCTGGCCGGAGGTCTAAGGTTAATAGAACCGTCATCAACAATGAGAGGGGTATGGTCAGAGCCAACAATACATTTGGCACCAAGGGAGGCCCTAGGAAAGAGGGAGTCCCACCTAGGACAGATGAAAACTCTATCAAGCACGGATCTAATAGGATTAACTTGGTGATTCGACCAAGTAAAGCGGGCTCCAACCCGGGGAAGTTCACGAATAGCATTGGAGCTAATAAACTCATTAAAAGCATTCGCTAAAGGCCAAGAGAAGATATCGTTGCTTTTATCAGAGGGGTGGCGAAGAAGGTTAAAATCACCCCCGATAACCATCGGGAGGTTACAGGATTCGATCTTCACAGAAAGTTCGTTGAGAAACAGAGGAGCAATAGTGTGATCAGCAGGCCCATAAACCACTATTACCTCCATTAGAGTATTCAGCGCTTTAAGACAGAGAACAGCACTAACCCAAAAGATCCCATGGTCATAGGCTACAACATCAAAGATGTCCTTATTCGAGCCTAACAAAATCCCACCCGAGTGGCCCGAGGAAGGTAAAACATGCCAATCAAATCTATCCATACCCACGATGGCAGAGAGTTCATTAGGGGAAAAGGACTCCTTAAAGTTTCAACCAACCCCACAAAGTCAATATGGTTCGAGCGGATCAAATCTTTTATTTGGTCACGACGCCCCCTAGCGCCGTACCCTATAATATTCCAAAATAAAGCTTTCATTTATAAGAAAGATTCTTAATGCGGAGACTAGACCTGCTAGGAGTCGCGCAGGTTTTAACTCTTTTAGAAGTGCCCCTCCTGGAGGGACCAGGTTGGGGCTGGCCACTACCAACACCCAGACCCGCCTCCGGACCCAGAGGACCAATAGACACAGTAGCCTCGGAGGCAACGGCCTCCTTAGCTTTGGCAATGGCCGCCTGAGCAGCCTCATTAGCCCGAATGATTGCAAGGAGAGAAGTAGGAGAGCCCACATTAGAATCAACCACCACTCCCACATCCGACATGATTTTAAAAAGATGATTATCCGACAAAGTAGGTAAAGCCAGACGAACCGGAGAGGAATCAACGGCATGAGTGGGATGAATACCTGGGGTAGGAAGAGCCTTCGCAGCAGCCCACTTTTCCGCCCGCTCCAGAACAGAACCACCCGAGTTGGCCACCCGCCGACCTTTGCGGGCCGTAGACGCCGGCGACCGAATCGCCTGCGACCAAGGCATGGGGGAAGCCGAAGACGGACCAGAGCGAGACATGGACCCGAGCTCCTTGTCGAGGTGATGGCAGACACCGGCAGTGGATTGTTTGGAGCCAGAGAGTTCCTGCTCTTAGCTGAGAATTTGCGCACCGAGGATTTCTTCTTCCGCTGGGACTGGGCACCCACCACATCATGCTCAGGGGAGGCAGGGATATCCTCAATCTCGGAGCGGGTGGGGGAGATCGGGCAGGCCGGGAGGTTGGAGCAAGAACCAGACATGGGGGTAGCCGCCACAGACGGAAACTTCAGAGAAGCAGCATCAGGAACATCCGCCATGGAATCAGTAGGAGGGATCACCGAAGACTCCCGAGGGCCAGCACCAGAGGGAGCTTGAGACTGGAACAATTCCCTTTCAGACTCAGCCAAGCCATCCCATTCAGATTGGGTGAAACGAAGATTGGAGCCATCACTCAGGTTGTTACCACCCATCGATCCATCCCCGTCCTTATCGTGTTTATCCGTGGGATTAGAAGGAGGAGAAGGGGGAGGAGGGGGTTGATCGGCAGCCGCCCCCTCCACCCGCACCCTAAGCCTGACACCGTTGGGAGAGGGGAAAACATCGATCGAACCATGAACACAACTCGGATCCAGGCACCAAATCTTCACCCTAGCGGGGCCAACCTTAGTCAGAGATTCCGAGTCCACCTCCACGGGCTTCCCAATTAGAACCCCCACCGCCATGAGGAAAGCGGGCGAGCGGAGACCAGCTGGTAAATCATCAATGAGCACCCAGACCTGAGAGAGAGGGCCAACCGCCGTACCATTGCAGGTCGCCGGCTTGACCGAGACGACCAGTTGGTTGAGGGGAAGGGTAAAGCTGGTACAGGAAGCAATTGTCCGCAGGCACTCCTTGGAAGGGAACACCACTGAAAACTCATGGTCAGATATCTGAGCCACTTGCCAATCCCATCCAGCCTCATCCCAGATCCGGAGCCCATCGAGTAAGGTTTGGGGAGAAATCTTCTGGTCCTTCACATGAACAATAGCAGCATTCGAAAGCGAGGGGGCCACCTCTAGAGTAGGCAGATCAGAATCAAAAGCAAAGAAGGCACAACCAGGAAGGCCCGTGCCAAACTGGAGGAGAGAGGGGGGTTTCAATCTATTAGTGCAATTGACCGTGAGGTGCCCATCAGATCGGCAAATCAAACAGAAAGGGGGTTGGTACAGCGAGATTGGAAGTGATTGGGCTTGTGGCAGGCGAAGTAGGTAAGCGCAGACGGGTTGCTATGGGAGGCAGAGGAGGGGCGGGGATGCGGGAGGGGGGAGGAGGAGGCAGGATCCCATCCCCCACCCCCGGAGAGGAGGAAGAACCAAGGAAAGGACCGGAGGGGCGCCGCGCCGGCCCCACGAAGGAACGGTACGGCGGACGGGATCCCACAGCCGCACCAGCCGGGCGAGGAGGAGGAGGGAAACGCCCCGGGGCAGGTGCGCCGCGCCCCGCGCCGGGCACAGGCAGAGAGCCCGAGGAAGAAGAGCCCCCACCACCAGAGGCCGCCGCCGCCTCCCATGAATGCACCACAGGAGGAGGAGAAGGACCAGATCCAGGCCGCGGAGGCCCAGAGCCAAGGGTGCGCCGCTGCTCCGAGCTCTGTGACCAATCCGGACCAGCAGCCCAGGCCGCACGGTCCCGAGCCGCCTGCTCGCGGGCCGCCTGCCCCGCCTCTAGCTTGGAGCGAAGCTCAGCCTCGAGCTCCAGATCCATCACCGACGAGGGTGACGCCTCGGGCGGCCGCTTATTAATCTCCCAGGCAGGAGAACAGACAACGCCATCAGCCACAACCAACGCAGCACATGATGGTTCGCTGCAAACCAACGCTTTGGCATTCACCAGATCCGACGTAGCCCCAGCCAGATCCGCTGTAGCTGCCGACCAAGGATTGATCTTCCATTCGCTGGTTGCCGTCGGGCGCGCAGTACGTCGCCTTCCATGGATCTATGTGCGCCGGCCACATGCACCGCCAAGTGGTGCCGCACATGCATCGCGACCGCGGCGCTACCCAGCAGCCACGGCGCGCCCAACCTCGACCACCTCGACGACTCCTCAAGAAAGACCTCCACCACCGCCCTGCTACCCACAAGCGATGACGATGCCGGCTCTTGGGGGATTTCCCCAAATTGCGCCTTTGCTCCAACATCAGGTTGATGTATGTGTCTTTCTCCAAAATAGTATCATGCTGGCCATGCGTTTGCTCCAAAATAGGTTACTCGCAGTTAATCTGGCTTCTTTCTTGCTTCCTTTTTGCATTATTGACCTCAAAAACACATGTGTAGTATCAGAGATATAATTACTGATGCATACAATTATTAATTCACTCATCCTGCAGATCCGTTCCCTTTGTTCTGGAGTTGGCTGAGAATTTGGCCACATGGCAACATTCATTTCAAATATCAAGGATATAAAATAGTGGATTCGGTATCATACCACTCATATTTCAGAACTACACCGACAGACTTTTAGGTCGATTGCCATCTCAACAGAGACATGGATTATATATTGAACTGCATGTATGTTTTGTCATTTAACACCATGTAAGTATATCAGTGACACCAATTGGTTGCTTTCTGCTGAAAATTACTTCATCCTGCACTACTGTGCACAATTATCAAGTTTTTGGCTGTCTAGATTCGTTCGATTATTTGTATTTTCTTCTTTCTAACTTGCTTGTGGTAACAACCCAATATTTGCAAAAGAAGTAGTGAAGTTAGTGCTTTAACCATCGTCTTTCCTTTGCTTTAGAGTGATATGACATCTCTAAGTAATGTTCCATTTTTAAGGAAGAGAACCGTGTCACCGAGGGCGTTTTCCTATGCAAAGAGGCCTTTGCCAAGAGGTCGTTGCCAATCCAGGTGCCATCAACTTTGTTACCAGGTTTGTTTTTGTTTATTACTCACTCTTGGTAATGTTTTGCTCTTTCATTTGTGGTCTGGCAAGGGATTGTTTATGTATTCTCACAGTATTCTTTTTTGTAATTGTATAATTGATCTATGCTGAGAATAAATGTAAAAAAAAGAGTTGGCTGAGTTCTTGGCCTCGCTTTGCTACAGGATGTTGTCTTTTTCTTCTCCCATGTCATGACGTAATGTGCTAAATCTTCTTGTAGAGAATAGTACTCTTATCTATTGCTCTATGATATAACTACAAGCTTTCTTATTCTTAATCATGAATTTTGTCCCCTAACATCTATGGTTACGAATCCGGTAGGGCTCCTGGTTCCTTGGTGTGCCTTGGTCTTTGGTGGACATTCCTACACTGAAAGACTACAAACAACCGATGGACACCTCTCAAGTTCCTCCCCCGTTTCAATTTTAGTTGGAAATCTCCTGCTGGCAAGTGCTCAGTTGCAACATATTTTTTTGCCACCTCCTTCCAAGGAAAAGTTAACATTGAAAATCTGCTCCATCGTAAAAGTTTCTTCCTCTCCTAGATTTGATATGTGCCTTGCAAAGTAATTTATTTGCTGGAAATTATTATTTTCAGACATGGTGCATTCAGAAATTATATAGCGCCAAAATCTTTTATATTGTACCATCAAACTTAGCACCTACACGTAGAACCATAGGAGAGTGACAAGTAAACTGCCCTCTCCATCGAACTCATGACACTGTTCCATCTGACCAAAAGAGTACCCTGATCATCATAATTATCAATTTACGTAATGGTTAATGTTTATTTTTGACCACATAGTCCCGCAGCAACGGGCGGAGAATCATCTAGTTTAATGGATGATTGCACCGAGTTAGTAATTTTTTGCTTGTGGTTATTACAAATTATAATCCGAGGTCTAAATTTAAAACTAGTATGTTTTTAACGACACCTTTATTTAGATTACCCGCCATTATTAATAGAAAAAATGAAGAAGAGATTCGAGTTCGTTAGGTCATGCTTGTGTATGCACATGATCAGTATTTTTTCCCTGAACTCCTCTGGTATGCATTATTAAATATAAGTTACGAATGCATACACACCCACACAATTCAGATCTAAAGGTTATTTTTAGATAACTTTTAAAGAATCAACATGGGGTGTGGCTCCAATTAGTAAACGGAAGATGTCAATCAAATCATACATTCAAAGCAAGCAAAGGCGGGAACTTACAACGATGTAGAGTTTTTGCAAACAGGGAAACCACCTGAGGACGTTAACAACCGCATCCAATTCCTCGCCAGAACACCTGAGAGACAAAACCTTCACAGTGCGCATGGAGTTTGCCGAGCTGTCTGGGCTTATTCCCTGAAGAAAACAAACAATGACCATGAAAAATACTTATCTTCATGCAGGAGTGCCAAATGCAAGGTCAAGGATGCTGCCGCTGCTACGTACCTGGGAGACAACTATCGTGGAGATGGCGATAAATAAAGGGCCCAATATCTGGAGTTTTGGCGCCCTAACTACCCGGATAGCCACACAATTATAAGTACAAGGTAAAATGAACCTCACAGGGAGAGGAGCATCCTCAATGATGATATCTGATTTCCCACAATATTCTTTGCTGAAGCCGATGCTCCTAAGAGTCGGCGAACTGACACGGAGGCAACCCGCAGTATGAACATTGGATATATAAAAGCTCTCCAAGGCGCGGCATGCAGAGAGCAAGCCATGGAACACGTCCCCGGAGATGGAAGCGTCAAGGAAGGAGATGTGATTGAGGAGTGGGAAGTCCATGGAGATCTCGTCGGGGATAGAACAATAGGCGACCTTCACAACGAGGAGGGCCGGGGAGGAGAGAGCGGATGGTGGCAGCGAGAATCTCACCTTGGGTCGTGCAGGGAGGAGCTTAATGTCGAGCTCCTCCAGGTTAGCCAGGGCTGGGGATTGGAACCAGCTCTCCGCCTGGGGGCCTAAGTTGCCGCCGCGGAAGAAGAATCAGCGGGTGGGGCCAAGATGTTTGGAGAGTATCCTGGACACGGCGGAGGGATCGACGGAGGAGGGGGAGTGGGGGTTGACAGGGGAGTGAATCACCAGGTTGAGAGGCGCGGAGGCCCAGAGATTACGCCATCGGGGGGAGACGGCCGGCGTGCGTCCGCCGTCCTTGGTGGGGAGAAGAGATATGATGGTGCAGAGCATGTCGTCTGGAAGCCTGCTGATGAGACCGCGTTCAGACCCCGGGGATTCTCGCTGATCCATGGCCGGCGGCCGGCGAGACGCAAGATCTGGGCGAAATTATTCGCCGACCGGTCACCACTGGCTGCCTCCTTCCAAACCGGGGCTCTCGCGCGGCTGGGGAACGGGGTGAGGAGGTGGGGAATGGAGAGCTATCTAGCCTGGGTGGGGCAATCGGCCGGCGGCCGCCACGACGGAGAAATTCTAGGGTTTGAGAGAGTAGTAGGCTGGGGAGCGGGGACTGGTCACTCGGGATCCGGGACTATGCTGGCACTCGGTGCTTTTCTTTCCCCTTTTCGCTGTGGCTGTGTCCTGTGAACCGCCGCTGTTGGAATGGCGTGGGATGTCTGAGCGGCGATTATTTCCGCACGTGGCATATGCCGCAGTCTCTGTTTTTTTTTGCCGCAGTCTCTGTTCCTTTTGCTTTCCTACTAGGGGAACGCACCGCATGTCATTTTCTTGCCCTTTGCGGCCGGCGAGGGATGCTGGACCTGTTTGGTCCATGTACTAATTCGGTCAATGCTTATCATATTTGTTTTACTGTATGTATATGTAGTACAGGTCCAAGTTTTACTTTTTGCAAGAGTACAGGTAGAAATTATACCATCTACACCGGTGCCACACTTTGCTGTGAGTGATAGATGATCTTACTATGCTATGATTGAATCTCCATAATAGATCTGATCTTTTTCGCAAAAAGTTCTATTTCATTAGCCTCTCTAAAGCAGTGACCAAACGATGTACTAGCAAATTCGGACGCCAAGTGTTTGGATTCCATAATAATCGGAAGCTCAAGCGGTCAAGCCCCAGGTATCCTTCATCTTGAACAACTGCTTCAAATGCAAACCAGACTCAATAAACACTCGACTGCATCCAACATTTGCCGCCAACAGCAGTAAGTTCGGAATAGCAACAATCTCCGCTGAATACACATCCCTAATATGAGGCAGGTACCATGTTGAAGCTGCTATAAATTCACCATCCTCATCCAATGCTGCAAGAAACTAAGGCCCGACTCCCG
>NC_057809.1:45084320-45152765 GCF_018294505.1 Triticum aestivum | reverse complement strand
CTTCCCTCCCTTGCGTCGCCGGGCAAAGCCCATGCTTGCGACGGCGGCGGCAGAGGCATTCTCCTTCTCCCGCAGGTTTACGGGTGGTGCGGGGCGCCCTGGATCGTGAGGGCGGCGTTCGATCCTATCCACGACGGTGCGGCTGTTGGATCCCGCGGCGGTGGGGCGTGGTGTTGGTGGGGACCACCGCCAGGAGGAAGGCTGGGCGGCTGGGAGTTGTCGGTGAGCGACCACGCTTGGTCTGGATCTCGGGGCGACGGCCCTGATCGGAGGTGGCTGGTGAAGCTCAGACTACTTGTCACACACGTAATGCCCATATATTAATCATGTCATGCATGATCATATTGTTACACACAGATGCTATTTTTGAGAGAGATGCATCTAGTGAATGCTATGGCCCCTGGTCCATTCACTTCTATATAAAAGAACACTTATAACTCCTCATTGTTTTTTATTTTTATTTTTACTTTTATTTATTATATCTATCACTACCAGATTTAATACTTGCAAGGGGCAAGAATAAGGGGAGTTACTCTCCCTTACCTTGTTCGGGTGCAAGAATTTGTTTGTGTGTGTGCAGTGACTATTTAATTTGTCTGTGTGGTGTTTTCTCTTGGTTTGATAAATCTTGATTCTTAAGTGAGGGAAATACTATCTGCTAATATATTACATCACTCTTTCTCTTCGGGGAATCCCAACACTATCACAAGTAGCAGAGGCCCTCACGGCACGGCAGCGGAAACAGATAGCTACGAGGGCACTCTCGCGTGCGGAACAACGCGTAGGGCGTACCTCACGGGTGCGACCGCCACCGCCAAAGGACAATGGACCTGGGAGCACCCAACGGTCCACCCGTCGTGGACCCTTCAACCGGGTCGCCTAGGCATGAGCCGTCAGTGTAGATCGGACGGTTCACATCCTCCCCAAAAGGCTCCCACGGACCAAGCTAGCCGGAAACGGAGGAGCAGGAGGGCACTCTAGCCCACGAGGAGCACAGTAAGGCATGTACTGCTAGCATCCTTTATAGGAGTAATTTGCACATACTATTAACTATAATCCATTTGCATGTAAATTTCACTAGTAGAAAATAGGGCTTTGGTTCGAGGCTGGCTAGCCCATTAGTCCCGGTTCAGTCAAGAACCGGGACCCATGGTGGCATACGTTCCGGTTCGTGCGCCCAGGGGCCCGGCCGGGCCTCAGGAGGCCTTTGTCCCGGTTCATGTGGACCCATTTATCCCGGTTCTAGGTACAAACCGGGACCAATGGGCGTCGCTCCTGGCCCACATCCATTAGTCCCGGTTCGTGCCTAAAACCGGGACAGAAGGGGGGCCTTCAATCTCGGTTCCAGCAATGAACCGGGAGCAACGAGGTGGCTATATATACCCCTCGCCCGCGAGCAGATCACTTCACACTGGTATGTTTTTTCTGGCTGGCGAGGGGAGAGCTTTGTGGTGCTCTAGCTCACCTCCTATGCACATGAGGTGTTCGATGAAATGCCCGAGCCACACTAGTTAAGCTTTCTCCTCTCGAAGCTCGACCTCCAGACTCGATTTTCTCCGAGATTTGTCTAGGTTTATCGGACCGTCACGTCCCGTCCCTGTCTTCAGCGCCGTCGATCGCCCGCGCCGATCTCGTCGCCGGCACCACCGTGGTGAGCCTATAGTTCTTATCTTCTTCTGAAAGAAAAAATTCTTACTTTAGATAGATACTTGTCTAATTTTCTTACTTTTATTATTGCTTGTTATTATATAGTGCGATGGTTTTGGTATCCGCCCCCGTCGGCCCTCGTCCTAGCTAGCTATGATTCAGATGTTGTATATATATATTATCTTTTATAACTATTTGGTACATTTATTGTTTATGACAATTATGCCCATCAAGTTGACATAGATTTTATTTATCTAGGAGGTAGTTGAACCGGAAATTCCAACTGACCCTATTGTCGAGAGGTTAAATTTAGTTGAAGAAGAAAACAATTATTTGAAGGAAACAATAAAAAAATTGAGGAGAAGATGATATTGGAGTTGCATTATGCGGATGTCATCGATGATCACAAGATCAAGATGGATGCAATGCGGTTGAAGATTAAAAATATTACTCCCTCCGTTCCAATTTTTTTGTCTTTTTAGGGATTTCAAATGAACTACCACATACGGATGTGTATAGACATATTTTAGAGTGTAGATTCACTCATTTTGCTCGGTATGTAGTCATTTATTGAAATCTCTAGAAAGACAAATATTTAGGAACGGAGGGAGTAGAAAATATGCCATTCATACCGAGGTTTGGTATCATTATGTCGTTGGATCAATTGTTACCTTGGTTGTGATTATTGTTGGGGATCGTTGCAGAAATTAAAAAATTTCTACACATCACCAAGATCAATCTATGGAGAGACTAGCAATGAGAGAGAGGGGAGTGCATCTTCATACCCTTGAAGATCGCGATGCGGAAGCGTTACAAGAACGCGGATGAAGGAGTCGTACTCGTAGCGATTCAGATCACGGTTGATTCAGCAAGGGGAGAGGAGAAGTTGAGGGAGAGCTCCGGCGTTCAACACACGTACAGCTCGAGGACGTCTCCTCCTTGATCCAGCAAGGGGAGAGGAGAAGTTGAGGGAGAGCTCCGGCAGCATGACGGCGTGGTGGTGGAGCTTGCAGTTCTCCGGCAGGGCTTCACCAAGCACTACGGAGGAGGAGGAGGTGTTGGGGAGGGAGAGGGCTGCGCCAGGGGAAGGGGTGAGGCTCCCATGCGCCTCCCCACTATATATAGGGGTGGAGGGGGCTGGTTTCTTGCCCTCCAAGTCCATTGGGGCGTTGGCAAAGGTGGGGGAAAGAAATCCCATCATTTCCCTTCCCCACCGATTATTATCCCCTTTTTTAGGGATCTTGAACTTATCCCTTCGGGATATGATCTTATTCCTTCTAAGGGGGATCTTGGTGTGCCTTGACCAGGGGTGTGGGGCCTTGCCCCCACTACCCACGTTCACGTGGGTCCCACCATGCAGGTGGGCCCCACTCCAGAATCTTCTAGAACCTTCCCGGTACAATACCGAAAAATCCCAAACATTTTCCGGTGGCCAAAATAGGACTTCCCATATATAAATCTTTACCTCCGGACCATTCCGGAACTACTCGTGGCGTCCGGGATATCATCCGGAACTCCGAACAACATACGGTAACTGCGCACTAATTCCCATAACAACTCTAGCGTCACCGAACCTTAAGTGTGTAGACCCTACGGGTTCGGGAATCATGCAGACATGACCGAGACAGCTCTCTGGCCAATAACCAATAGCGGGATCTCGATACCCATGTTGGCTCCCACATGTTCCACGATGATCTCATCGGATGAACCACGATGTCGGGGATTCAATCAATCCTGTATACAATTCCCTTTGTCAATCGGTACGTTACTTGCCCGAGATTCGATCGTCGGTATCCCAATACCTCGTTCAATCTCGTTACCGGCAAGTCACTTTTACTCGTTCCGTAACACATCATCCTGTGATCAACTCTTTGGTCACATTGAGCTCATTATGATGATGTCCTACCAGGTGGGCCCAGAGATACCTCTCCGTCACACAGAGTGACAAATTGCAGTCTCGATTCGTGCCAACTCAACAGACACTTCTGGAGATACCCGTAGTGTGCCTTTATAGCCACCCAGTTATGTTATAACGTTTGGCACACCCAAAGCATTCCTACGGTATCCGGGAGTTTCACAATCTCATGGTCTAAGGAAATGATACTTGACATTAGAAAAGCTTTAGCGGACGAACTACACGATCTTGTGCTATGCTTAGGATTGGGTCTTGTCCATCACATCATTCTACTAATGATGTGATCCCATTATCAACGACATCCAATGTCCATGGTCAGGAAACCGTAACCATCTATTGATGAACGAGCTAGTCAACTAGAGGCTTACTAGGGACATATTGTGGTCTACATATTCACACATGTATTACAGTCTCCGGTTAATACAATTATAGCATGAACAATAGACAATTATCATGAAGAAGGAAATATAATAATAACCATTTTATTATTGCCTCTAGGCCATATTTCCAACAGTATCCCACTTGCACTAGAGTCAATAATCTAGTTCACATCACTATGTGATTGTAATGAATCCAACACCCATGGGGTTTGATCATATCTCGCTTGTGAGAGAGGTTATTAATCAATGGGTCTGAATCTTTCAGATCCGCGTGTGCTTTACAAATCTGTATGTCATCTTGTAGATGTAGCTGCCATGCGCTACTTGGAGCTATTCCAAATAACTGTTCTACTATACGAATCCGGTTTACCACTCAGAGTCATCTGGATTAGTGTCAAAGTTTGCATCGACGTAACCCTTTACGACGAACTCTTTTACCACCTCCATAATCGAGAAAATTCCTTAGTCCACTAGTTACTAAGGATAAGTTTGACCGCTGTGATGTGATCCATTCCTGGATCACTCTTGTACCCCTTGATTGACTCATGGCAAGGCACACTTCAGGTGCTGTACACAGCATAGCATACTTTAGAGCCTACGTCTAAAACATAGGGGACAACCTTCGTCCTTTATCTCTCTTCTGCCGTGGTCAGATCTTGAGTCTCACTCAATGCTCACACCTTATAACACAGCTAAGAACTCCTTCTTTGCTGATCTTGTCACGGTATGTATTCATTGAAAGTACTATTAAGCGTTTTTTTGATCTGTCCTTATAGATCTTGATGCTCAATGTCCAAGTAGCTTAATCTAGGTTTTCCATTGAAAAACACTTTCCAAATAACCCTATATGCTTTCCAGAAATTCTACATCATTTCTGATCAACAATATGTCAACAACATATACTCATCAAAAATTCTATAGTGCTCCCACTCACTTCTTTGGAAATACAAGTTTCTGATAAACTTTGTATAAACCCCAAATCTTTGATCATCTCATCAAAGCGTATATTCCAACTCCGAGATGCTTACTCCAGTCCTTAGAAGGATTGCTGGAGCTTTGCATACTTGTTAGCATCTTTTAGGATTGACAAAAACCTTCTGGTTGTATCACATACAACCTTTCCTCAAGAAAATTGTCGAGGAAACAATGTTTTGATATCCTATCTGCAAGATTTCATAAATAATGCAGTGACTGCTAATACAATTCCAACAGACTCTTAGCATCGCTACGAGTGAGAAAGTCTCACCGTAGTCAACTCCTTGAACTTGTCGGAAAACATCTTAACGACAAGTCGAGCTTTCTTAATGGTGATACTTACCATCATTGTCCGTCTTCCTTTTAAAATCCATCTGTACCCAATAGCCTTACGACCATCAAGTAGTTCTTCCAAAGTCTATACTTTGTTTTCACACATGGATCCTCTCGAATTTTATGGCCTCGAGCCATTTGTCGAAATCCGGGCCCACCATCATTTCTCCATAGCTCGTAGGTTCATTGTTGTCTAGCAACATGACCTCCAAGACAGGATTACGTACCACTCTGAAATAGTATGCATCCTTGTCGACCTACGAGGTTTGGTAGTGACTTGATCCGAAGTTTCATGATCACTATCATCAGCTTCCACTTCAATTGGTGTAGGCGCTACAAGAACAACTTCCTGTGCCCTGCTACACACTGGTTGAAGTGAACGTTCAATAACCTCATCAAGTCTCCACCATCCTCCCACCCAATTCTTTCGAGAGAAACGTTTCCTCGAGAAAGGACCCATTTCTAGAAACAATCACTTTTGCTTCCGGATCCGAAATAGGAGGTATACCCAACTGTTTTGGGTGTCCTATGAAGATGCATTTATCCGCTTTGGGTTTGAGCTTATCAGGCTAAACCCTTTTCACATAAGCGTCGCAGCCCCAAACTTTTAAGAAATGACAGCTTAGGTTTCTCTAAACCATAGTTCATACGGTGTCATCTCAACGGAATTATGTGGTGCCCTATTTAATGTGAATGCGGTTGTCTCTAATGCCTAACCCATAAACGATAGTGGTAATTCGATAAGAGACATCATGGTTTGCACCACATCCAATAGGGTGCAGCTATGATGTTCGGACACACCATCACACTATGGTGTTCCAGGCGGCATTAGTTGTGAAACAATTTCCACAATGTCTTAGTTGTGTACCAAACACGTAACTCAGATATTCATCTCTATGATCATATCATAGACATTTTATCCTCTTGTCACGACGATCTTCAACTTCACTCTGAAATTACTTGAACCTTTCAATAATTCAAACTTGTGTTTCATCAAGTAAATATACTTAGAATCTACTCAAATCATCTGTGAAGTAAGAGCATAATGATATTCACTGCGTGCCTCAGCACTCATTGGATTGCAACATCAAATGTATTACTTCCAACAAGTTGCTCTCTTGTTTCATCTCACTGAAAACGAGGCCTTCCAGTCATCTTGCCCATGTGGTATGATTTGCATGTCTCAAGTGATACAAAATCAAGTGAGTCCAAATGATCCATATGCATGGAGTTTCTTCATGCGTATAAACCAATAGACATGGTTCACATGTCTCAAACTTTTCAAAAAATGAGTGAGTCCAAAGATCCATCAACATGGAGCTTCTTCATGCGTTTTATACCAATATGACTCAAATGGAAGTGCCACAAGTATGTGGTACTATCATTACTATCTTATATCTTTTGGCATGAACATGTGTATCACTATGATCGAGATTCAATGAACCACTCATTTTAGGTGCAAGATCATTGAAGGCATTATTCAAATAAACAGAGTAACCATTATTCTCCTTAAATTAATAACCATATTGCGATAAACATAATCCAATCATGTCTATGCCCAATGCAAACACCAAATAACAATTATTTAGGTTTAACACCAATCTCGATGGTAGAGGGAGCATGCGATGCTTGATCACATCAACCTTGGAAACACTTCCAACACATATCGTCATCTCACCTTCAGCTAGTCTCCGTTTATTCCGTAGCTTTTTATTTCGAGTTACTACCACTTAGCAACCGAACTAGTATTTAATACCCTGGTGCTACTAGGAGTACTAGTAAAGTACACATTATAATGTATATCCAATATACTTCTATCGACCTTGCCAGCCTTCTCATCTACCAAGTATCTAGGGTAGTTCTGCTTCAGTGACCGTTCCCCTCATTTCAGAAGCACTTAGTCTTGGGTTTGGGTTCAACCTTGGGTTTCTTCACTAGAGAAGCAACTGATTTGCTGTTTCATGAAGTATCCCTTTCTTGCCCTTGCCCTTCTTGAAACTAGTGGTTTTACTAACCATCAACAATTGATGCTCCTATTTGATTTCTACTTTTGCGGTGTCGCGAATAGCTCAAGGATCATCATATCTATCCATGATATGTTATAGTTCATCACGAAGCTCTAGTAGCGTGGTGGCAGTGACTTTGGAGAACCATCACTATCTCATCTGGAAGATTAACTCCCACTCGATTCAAGCGATTGTAGTACTCATACAATCTGAGCACATGCTCAACGATTGGGCTTTTCTCCTTAGTTTGCAGGCTTAAGAAACTTGTCAGAGGTCTCATACCTCTTGACGTGGGCACTAGCCTAAAATCCCAATTTCAGTCCTAGGAACATCTCATATGTTCTGCGATGTTTCGAAAACGTCTTTGGTGCCTCAATTCTAAACCATTTAGCATTATGCACTGAACTATCATGTAGTCATCAAAACGTGTATGTCAGATGTTCGCAACATCCACAACCGACGCTCGAGGTTCAACACACTGAGCGGTGCATTAAGGACATAATCCTTCTGCGCAGCAATGAGGATAATCCTCAGTTTACGGACCCAGTCCGCATAATTTCTACTGTCAACTCTCAACTAAATTTCTCTAGGAACAAATCTAAAACAGTAAAACCAAAGCGTGAGCTACAACATAATTTGCAAAGACCTTTTGACTATGTTCATGATAATTAAGTTCATCTAATCAAATTATTTAACGAACTCCCACTCAGATAGACATCCCTCTAGTCATCTAAGTGATACATGATCCGAGTCAACTAGGTCGTGTCCGATCATCACGTGAGACGGACTAGTCATCATTGGTGAACATCTTCATGTTGATCGTATCCACTATACGACTCATGTTCGATCTTTCGGTCTCCAGTGTTTCAAGGCCATGTCTGTACATGCTAGGCTCGTCAAGTCAACCTAAGTGTTTTTGCATGTGTAAATATGGCTTACACCCATTGTATGTGAACGTTAGAATCTATGACACCCGATCATCACGTGGTGCTTCGAAACAACGAACTTTTGCAACGGTGCACAGTTAGGGGGAACACTTTCTTGAAGTTTCATGAGGGATCATCTTATTTATGCTACTGTCGTTCTAAGCAAATAAGATGTAAAAACATGATAAACATCACATGCAATCAAATAGTGACATGATATGGCCAATATCATTTTGCTCCTTTTGATCTCCATCTTCGGGGCGCCATGATCATCATCGTCACCGGCATGACACCATGATCTCCATCATCGTCTCTTAATGAAGTTGTCTCGCCAACTATTACTTCTACTACTATGGCTAACGGTTAGCAGTAAAGTAAAGTAATTACATGGCGTTTTCATTGACACACAGGTCATATAACAAATTAAGACAACTCCTATGGCTCCTGCCGGTTGTCATACTCATCGACATGTAAGTCGTGATTCCTATTACAAGAACATGATCAATCTCATACATCACATATATCATTCATCACATCCTTTTGGCCATATCACATCACACGACATATGCTGCAAGAACAAGCTAGACGTCCTCTAATTGTTGTTGCAAGTTTTTACGTGGCTGCTATAAGTCTCTAGCAAGAACGTTTCTTACATACGCCAAAACCACAGTGTGATATGCCAATTTCTATTTACCCTTCATAAGGACCCTTTTCATCGAATCCGATCTGACTAAAGTGGGAGAGACAGACACCCGCTGGCCACCTTATGCAACTAGTGCATGTCATTCGGTGGAACCTGTCTCACGTAAGCGTACGTGTAAGGTCGGTCCGGGCCGCTTCATCCCACGATGCCGCCGAATCAAGATAAGACTAGTAACGGCAAGTAAATTGACAAAATCGATGCCCACAACCACTTGTGTTCTACTCATGCATAGAAACTACACATAGACCTAGCTCATGATGCCACTGTTGGGGATCGTTGCAGAAATTAAAAATTTTCTACGCATCACCAAGATCAATCTATGAAGAGACTAGCAATGAGAGAGAGGGAAGTGCATCTTCATACCCTTGAAGATCGCGATGCAGAAGCATTACAAAGAACGCGGATGAAGGAGTCGTACACGTAGCGATTCAGATTGCGGTTGATTCCGATCTAAGGCTGAACAACGGCGCCACCGCGTTCAACACACGTACAGCCCGAGGACGTCTCCTCCTTCTTGATCCAGCAAGGGAGAGGAGAAGTTGAGGGAGAGCTCCGGCAGCACAACGGCGTGGTGGTGGAGCTTGCAGTTCTCCGGCAGGGCTTCACCAAGCACTACGTAGAAGGAGGAGGTGTTGGGGAGGGAGAGGGCTGCGCCAGGGGAAGGGGTGCGGCACCCATGCGCCTCCCCACTATATATAGGGGTGGAGGGGGCTGGTTTCTTGCCCTCCAAGTCCATTGGGGAGTTCGCAAAGGTGGGGGAAAGAAATCCCAGCATTTCCCTTCCCCACCGATTGTTATCCCCCTTTTTTAGGGATCTTGATCTTATCCCTTCGGGATATGATCTTATTCCTCCTAAGGGGGGATCTTGGTGCGCCTTGACCAGGGGTGTGGGGCCTTGCCCCCACTACCCACGTGGGTCCCCCCATGCAGGTGGGCCCCACTCCAGAATCTTCTAGAACCTTCCCGGTACAATACCGAAAAATCCTGAACATTTTCCAGTGGCCAAAATAGGACTTCCCATATATAAATCTTTACCTCCGGACCATTCCGGAACTCCTCGTGATGTCCGGGATCTTATCCGGGACTCCGAACAACATTCGGTAACTCCACATTAATTCCCATAACAACTCTAGCATCACCGAACCATAAGTGTGTAGACCCTACGGGTTCGGGAATCATGCAGACATGACCGAGACAGCTCTCTGGCCAATAACCAATAGCGGGATCTGGATACCCATGTTGGCTGCCACATGTTCCACGATGATCTCATCGGATGAACCACGATGTCGGGGATTCAATCAATCCCATATACAATTCCCATTGTCCATCAGTACGTTACTTGCCCAAGATTCGATCGTCGGTATCCCAATACCTCGTTCAATATCGTTACCGGCAAGTCACTTTTACTCGTTCCGTAACACATCATCCTGTGATCAACTCTTTGGTCACATTGAGCTCATTATGATGATGTCCTACCAAGTGGGCCCGGAGATACCTCTCCGTCACACGGAGTGACAAATCCCAGTCTCGATTCATGCCAACTCAACAGACACTTTTGGAGATACCCGTAGTGTGCCTTTATAGCCACCCAGTTACGTTGTGACGTTTGGCACACCCAAAGCATTCCTACGGTATCCGGGAGTTGCACAATCTCATGGTCCAAGGAAATGATACTTGACGTTAGAAAAGATTTAGCAGACGAACTACACGATCTTGTTCTATGCTTAGGATTGGGTCTTGTCCATCACATCATTCTCCTAATGATGTGATCCCATTATCAATGACATCCAATGTCCATGGTCAGGAAACTGTAACCATCTATTGATAAATGAGCTAGTCAACTAGAGGCTTACTAGGGACATATTGTTGTCTACGTATTCACACATGTATTACAGTCTCCGGTTAATACAATTATAGCATGAACAATAGACAATTATCATGAACAAGGAAATATAATAATAACCATTTTATTATTGCCTCTAGGGCATATTTCCAACAATTATTATCGCATTTGTTGTTGCATTGAATGGTTTTACATAGTTTCAATGTATGGTTTAACTAGATGCTCTAGAGAGCTATATGTTGTTTAATGAGAACTATGTATGTACTTTGGTTTTAATGTGATGATGAACTTCTATTAATTTAGTCACTTATCTATCCATGTGATTCTATAATGGTTTTTGACACACATAATTCCTTTGCCTAAAAGAGAATTTAATTTAGCGGATCTTTCTAAAAGGCATGAATGCAAATAAAAAACATCCCCTCATATATAATGCATGCAGATGAACCGGCAATGGATGTACAATGACAGACACACCTCCGAGTACATTAAGGGCCTGCATAATTTTCTTGAAGTGGCTGAGGCAAACAAGAAGAATAGTTTTATTTGTTGTCCGTGCCCTAATTGTGGGAATACGAAGTCTTACTCTGACCGGAAAATCCTTCACACCCACCTGCTTTATAAGGGTTTCATGCCACACTATAATGTTTGGACGCAGCACAGAGAAATAGGGGTTATGATGGAAGACAACAAAGAAGAAGAGGACGATGACAACTATGTGCCCTCTGAGTACGGCGATGCTACAACGGGGGAAGCTCCTGAAGATCAAGAGGAACCAGACGATGTGCCCGATGATGATGATCTTCGCCGGGTCATTGTTGATGCAAGGACATAGTGCGAAAGTCAAAAGGGGAAGCTGAAGTTCGATCGCATGTTAGAGGATCACAAAAAAGGGTTGTACCCCAATTGCAAAGATGGCAACACAAAGCTGGGTACTATACTGGCATTGCTACAGTGGAAGGCAGAGAATGCTGTATCTGACAAAGGATTTGAGAAGCTACTGAAAATATTGAAGAAGAAGCTTCCAAACGACAATGAATTGGCTGACAGTACGTACGCAACAAACAAGGTCATATGCCCTCTAGGATTGGAGTTGCAGAAGATACATGCATGCCCTAATGACTGCATCCCCTACCATGGTGCGTACGAGGATTTGAACGCATGCCTGGTATGTGGTGCATTGCAGTATAAGATCAGACGAGATGACCTTGGTGATGTTGACGGCGAGCCCCCCAGGAAGAGGGTTCCTACGAAGGTGATGTGATATGCACCTATAATACCACGTTGAAACATCTGTTCAGAAATGAAGAGCATGCCAAGTTGATGCGATGGCACAGAGAGGACCGTAAGAAAGAAGAGAAGTTGAGAGCACCCGCTGACGGGATGCAGTGGAGAAAATAGAGAGAAAGTACTGGGCTGAGTTTGCAGGTGACCCAAGGAACGTATGGTTTGGTTTAAGCATGGATGGCATTAATCCTTTCAGGGAGCAGAGCAGCAATCACAACACCTGGCCCGTGACTCTATGTATGTATAACCTTCATCCTTGGATGTGCATGAAGCGGAAGTTCATTATGATGCCAGTTCTCATCCAAGGCCCTAAGCAACCCAGCAACGACATTGATGTGTACCTAAGGCCATTAGTTGAAGGTGTACGTGTGTGGGATGAGCACAAACAGGAGGAATTTAACTTGCACATGTTGCTGTTTGTAACCATTAACGATTGACCCGCTTTCAGTAACCTTTCAGGACAGACAAACATGGGATATCACCCATGCATGCACTGTTTAGCTGACACCGAAAGTATATACCTGGAGAAATGCAGGAAGAATGTGTTCCTGGGGCATCGTCGATTTCTTCCGACCAACCATCAATGTCGAAAGAAATAAAGGCAAGCATTTCAAAGGCGAGGTAGATCACTGGAAGAAGCCCGCCATGCGTACCGGTGATCACGTACTTGCTATGGTCAATGATTTACACGTAATCTTTGGAAAGGGTCCCGACAGACTATCTGTCCCGAATAACGCTGAGGAACGCTCACCCATGTGGAAGAAGAAATCTATATTTTGGAACCTACCCTACTGGAAAGAGCTAGAGGTTCGCTCTTCAACGATGTGATGCACGTGACGAAGAACCTTTGCGTGAACTTGCTAGGCTTTTTGGGCGTGTATGGGAAGACAAAAGATACACTGGAGGCATGGGAAGACCTGCAACATTTGCACAAAAAAGACGGCATGCCTCCAAAGTAGTATGAAGGTCCTGCCAGCTACGCTCTTACCAAAGAAGAGAAGGAAATATTCTTTGAATGCCTGCTCAGTATGACGGTCCCGTATGGCTTCTCGTCGAATATAAATGGAATAATAAATATGGCCGAGAAAAAGTTTCAGAACCTAAAGTCTCATGACTGCCACGTGATTATGATGCAACTGTTTCCGGTTCCATTGAGGGGGCTTCTACTGAAAAATGTCTGATTAGCCATTGTGAAGCTATGTGCATTCCACAATGCAATGTCTCAGAAGGTGATTGATCCAGAATAATACCAAGGCTAAGGAGTGATGTGGTGCAATGTCTTGTCAATTTCGAGCTGGTGGTCCCACCATCCTTCTTCAATATCATGATACACGTCCTAGTTCATCTAGTCGACGAGATTGTCGTTCTAGGCCCCGTATTTCTACACAATATGTTCCCCTTTGAGATGTTCATGGGAGTACTCAAGAAATATGTTCATAACCGCGCTAGGCTAGAAGGAAGCATCTTCATGGGCCATCAAACAGAGGATGTCATTGGGTTTTGTGTTGACTTCATTCTTGGCCTTAAGAAAATTGGTCTCCCTAAATCGCGGTATGAGGGGAGACTGACTGGAAAAGGCACGCTAGGAGGGGACTCAATAATATGTTGGGACGGGCATTCTTTATCTGAAGCACACTACACAGTTCTACGGATATCTACCTTAGTGACCCCGTATGTTGATGAACACAAGAACAATCTGCACTCCAAACACCCGGAGCAGTGTGACGATTGGACTACATGTGAACACATTAGGACTTTCAACAGTTGATACGTCTCCGTCATATCTACTTTTCCAAACACTTTTGCCCTTGTTTTGGACTCTAACTTGCATGATTTGAAGGGAACTAACCCGGACTGACGTTGTTTTCAGTAGAATTGCCATGGTGTTATTTTCGTGCAGAAATAAAAGTTCTCAGAACGACCTGAAAATCAATGGAGATTATTTTTGGAATATATAAAAAATACCGGAAGAAGAATCCATGTCAGGGGCCCCACACCCTGTCCACGAGGGTGGGGGCGCGCCTACCCCCTGGGTGCCCCTGCCTCGTGGGCCCCCTGACGCTCCACCAACCTCAACTCCAACTACATATATTCGTGTTCGGGGAGAAAAAAATCAGAGAGAAGGATTCATCGTGTTTTATGATATGGAGCCGCCACCAAGCCCTAAACTCTCTCGGGGGGGGCTGATCGGGAGTCCGTTCGGGGCTCCGGAGAGGGGAATCCGTCGCCATCGTCATCATCAACCTTCCTCCATCACCAATTGCATGATGCTCACCACCGTGCGTGAGTAATTCCATCGTAGGCTTGCTGGACGGTGATGGGTTGGATGAGATTTATCTTGTAATCGAGTTAGTTTTGTTAGGGTTTGATCCCTAGTATCCACTATGTTCTGAGATTGATGTTGCTATGACTTTGCTATGCTTAATGCTTGTCACTAGTGCCCGAGTGCCATGATTTCACATCTGAACCTATTATGTTTTCATCAATATATGAGTGTTCTTGATCCTATCTTGCAAGTCTATAGTCACCTATTATGTGTTATGATCCATTAACCCCGAAGTGACAATAATCAGGATAATTACCAGTGATGACCATAGTTTGAGGAGTTCATGTATTCACTATGTGTTAATGCTTTGGTCCGGTACTCTATTAAAAGGAGGCCTTAATATCCCTTAGTTTTCAATAGGACCCCACTGCCACGGGAGGGTAGGACTAAAGATGTCATGCAAGTTCTTTTCCATAAGCACGTATGACTATATTCGGAATACATGCCTACATTACATTGCTGAACTGGAGCTAGTTCTGTGTCACCCTATGTTATGACTATTACATGATCGATCGCATCCGGCATAATTCTCCATCACCGATCCATTGCCTACGAGCTTTCCATATATAGTTCTTCGCTTATTTACTTTTCCGCTGCTACTGTTACAATACTATAAAACCCAAAAATATTACTTTGCTACCATTACCACTACTATCATATTACTTTGCTACTAAACACTTTGCTGCAGATATTAAGTTTCCAGGTGTGGTTGAATTGAAAACTCAGCTGCTAATACTTGAGAATATTCTTTGGCCCCCCTTGTGTCGAATCAATAAATTTGGGTTGAATACTCTACCCACGAAAACCGTTGCGATCCCCTATACTTGCGGGTTATCAAGACCATTTTCTGGCGCCGTTGCCGAGGAGCATAACTCTATTCTTTGAGTCATTTGGGATTTATATGTGATTATCATTATGAAGAACTTGAAAGATCAAAGACGAAGATTTTTCCCTCAACAACGAGGGGAGGTAAGGAACAACCATCTAGCTCTGCACTTGATTCACCTTCCGTTTTGAGTAAGCTTGCGACACCTAAAGCTGCTTCTGCTAGTAATTCTGATATGTCGCATGTTATTGATGATGCCACTTATGCATGATACTTATGATGAAACTACTTCTATGCTTGATACTACTGTGCCAGTAGGTGAATTTCTTGATGAACAACTTGGTAGGGCTAGAGAGAATGAAATTATTGAAACTAATAATATTGATGAAAGTGATGATGAAGATTCTCCCCCTAGATATGAATTGCCTATTGTGCCTTGGGGTTATGTTATGGATGAAGAAACTTCTAGAGAATTTCTTGCCTGCAATGATAGAAGTGATCTTAAGAAACTATTAGCTAAGCTAAAAGAAAAATCCCTAAATGCTAGAATGAAATATGATCCTCCTTATGCTACTTCACCTATCTTTATTACTGATAAGGATTATGATTTATCTGTTGATCCTGAGTTAATTACTTTGGTTGAATCTGATCCTTTCTATGGCTATGAATCTGAAACTGTTGTGGCACATCTTACTAAATTAAATGATATATCTACCATGTTCACTAATGATGAGAAAACTCGCTACTACTATATCCTTAAATTATTTCCGTTCTCATTAAAGGGTGATGCTAAGATATGGTTTAATTCTCTTGATCCTGGTTGTGTGCGTAGTCCCCAGGATATGATTTACTACTTCTCTGCTAAATATTTCCCCGCTCATAAGAAACAAGATGCTTTAAGGGAAATATATAATTTTGTGCAAATTGAAGATGAGTCTCCCACAAGCTTGGGGGAGGCTTCTCCGATTACTTAATGCTTTGCCTGATCATCCTCTCAAGAAAAATGAAATACTTGATATCTTTTATAAAGGACTAACCGATCCTTTCAGAGACAACCTGGATAGTTGTGATGGTTGTGTTTTCACGGAAAGAATAGTTGATCAAGCTGAAATTCTATTGAATAATATATTGACCAATGAAAATAATTGGACACTTCCTGAACCAATTCCTAAGCCAACTCCGAAGAAAAGGGGTATTCTATTTCTCAGTCCTGAAGATATGCAAGAGGCAAAGAAATCTATGAAATAAAAAGGTATAGAAGTTGAAGATGTTAAGAATTTACCTCCTGTTGAAGAAATACATGGTCTTAATTCATCACCTATTGAAGAAACACACAGTCTTGATAACCCGACACAGGTAGTAAAGGTAAACTCTCTCTATAGATATGATAAAGCTGACATCCCTCCTGCTAAGTTTGCTAGCCAATGTTTGTATGAATTTGATAACTTTATGGTTAAGCAAGAAAATTTTAATGCTTATTTTGGTAGACAACTGAAACGCAATGCTTATATGATTGAACACTTGAGTGATTATATGACTAGTGTTAAAGGTGAACTTAGTAAACATACTTCTATGGTTACCACTCAAGTAGAACAAGTACTTAAAGCTCAGAATGATTTGCTCAACGAATTGAATAGTAAGAATAATGATAATCATGTTAGATTTATGACTAGAGGTGGTAAAATGACTCAGGAGCCTTTGTAACCTATGGGATGCTGCCTCTTGAGCACTGCGTTGGATTTCCCCGAAGAGGAAGGGATGATGAAGCAAAGTAGCATAAGTATTTCCCTCAGTTTTTGAGAACCAAGGTATCAATCCAGTAGGAGGCTACGCTCGAGTCCCTCGTACCTACACAAAAACCATAGCTCAACACAACCAACACGCTTAGGGGTTGTCAATCCCTTCACAGTCACTTACGAAAGTGAGATCTGATAGAGATGATAAATAATATTTTTGGTATTTTTGGTATAAAGATGCAAAGTAAATAAAGTAAAAGCAAAGCAATAATAAAGTGATGGAGATTGATATGATGAGAAAGAGACCCGGGGGCCATAGGTTTCACTAGTGGCTTCTCTCAAGATCATAAGTATTCTACGGTGGGTGAACAAATTACTGTTGAGCAATTAACATAATTGAGCATAGTTATGAGAATATCTAGGTATGATCATGTATATAGGCATCACGTCCGATACAAGTAGACCGAAACAATTCTGCATCTACTACTATTACTCCACTCATCGACTGCTATCCAGCATGCATCTAGAGTATTAACTTAAAAACAGAGTAACACCTTAAGCAAGATGACATGATGTAGAGGGATAATTTCATGCAATATGATAAAAACCCCATCTTGTTATCCTCGATGGCAACAATACAATACGTGCCTTGCTACCCCTTCTGTCACTGGGAAAGGACACCGCAAGATTGAACCCAAAGCTAAGCACTTCTCCCATGGCAAGAAAAACCACTCTAGTAGGCCAAACCAAACTGATAATTCGAAGAGACTTGCAAAGATAACCAATCATACATAAAAGAATTCAGAGAAGATTCAAATATTATTCATAGATAGACTGGATCATAAACCCACAATTCATCGGTCTCAACAAACACACCGTAAAAAGAAGATTACATCGAATCGATCTCCATGAGAGAGGGGGAGAACATTGTATTGAGATCCAAAAAGAGAGAAGAAGCCATCTAGCTACTAGCTATCAACCCGTAGGTCTGAAGTAAACTACTCACACTTCATCGGAGGGGCTTGGATGATGATGTAGAAGCCCTCCGTGATCGATGCCCCCTCCGGCGGAGCTCCGGAATAGGCCCCAAGATGGGATCTCGTGGATACAGAAAGTTGCGGTGGTGGAATTTGGTTTTTGGCTCTGTCCCCGATCGTTTGGGGGGACGTGGATATATATAGGAGGAAGAAGTACGTCGGTGGAGCTTCGAGGGGCCCACGAGGTAGGGGGCGTTCCCTAGGGGTGGGGGGGCGCCCCCTACCCTCGTGACCACCTCGTGGCTTTCTTGACGGAGGGTCCAAGTCTCCTGGATCTTATCTAATGAGTAAATCACGTTTCCGAAGGTTTCATTCCGTTTGGACTCCGTTTGATATTCCTTTTGTTCGAAACCCTAAAACAGGCAAAAAACAACAATTCTGGCTGGGCCTCCGGTTAGGTTAGTCCCAAAAATAATATAAAAGTGGAAAAATAAAGCCCAATAATGTCTAAAATAGTACACAATATAGCATGGAGCAATCAAAAATAATAGATACGTTGGAGACGTATCAAGCATCCCCAAGCTTAATTCCTGCTCGTCCTCGAGTAAGTAAATGATAAAAACAGAATTTTTGATGCAGAGTGCTACTTGAAAGATTCAAGACAAAAGTTCATATTGACATAAAAATGATAATACTTCAAGCATACTAACTAAGCAATTATGACTTCTCAAAATAACATGACCAAAGAAAGTTCATCCCTACAAAATAATATGGTTTAGTCATATTTCATTTTCGTCACACAAGAATGCTATCATCATGCACAACCCCGATGACAAGCCAAGCAATTGTTTCATAATTTAGTAATGTCAAACCTATAAACTTTCACGCAATATATGAGCGCGAGCCATGGAAATATCACTATGGGTGGAATAGAATATAATGGAGGGGGTTCTGTGAAGAAGATAAAAAAGGAGAAAGTTTTACATCAACGAGGCTAATCAATGGCCTATGGAGATGCCCACCGATTGATGTTAATGCAAGGAGTAGGGATTGCCATGCAACGGATGCACTAGAGCTATAAATGTATGAAAGCTCAACAAAAGAGACTAGTGGGTGTGCATCCAACTTGCTTGCTCATGAAGACCGAGGGCACTTGAGGAGGCCCATTGTTGGAATATACAAGCCAAGTTCTACAATGAAAAATTCCCACTAGTATATGAAAGTGATAACATGAGAGACTCTCTACTATGAAGATCATGGTGCTACTTTGAACCACAAGTGTGGTAAAAGGATAGTAACATTGTCCCTTCTCTCTTTTTCTCTCTTTTTTTGGCCTTCTCCTTTTTATGGCCTTTCTCTTTTTTTATACCTCACTTGGGACAATGCTCTAATAATGATGATCATCACACTTCCATTTATTTACAACTCGATACTAGAACAAAGATGACTCCATATGAATGCCTTCGGCGGTGTACCGGGATACGCAATGAACCAAGAGTGACATGTATGAAAGAATTATGAACGGTGGCTTTGCCACAAATATTATGTCAACTACATGATCATGCTAAGCAATATGAAAATGATGTATGTGTCATGATGAAAGGAATCACTACTAGGGAAAACCCTATACACAGAACCTTAGCAGCAGCGCGGCCCAAAAAGGAGCGCTGCTACTAATTAGCAGTAGCGCGGGTGTGGAAAACCCTCTACTGACAAGTGCTTAGCAGTAGCGCGCTCGGCGTAACCCGCGCTGCTACAAATATGGACCGATAGTGCCTACCCAACTCCATTTAGCAGCAGCGCGGTGACGCGAGCCGCGCTACTGCTATAGCTGTAGCAGTAGCACGTTTTTTCTAAGGTCGTTGCTGCTAATTTTCAAATCAGGCACACTTTTGGTCCGGGTTAGTAGTAGCGCTTGTACCGAAAGCACGGTGCTGCTACTTTCTGCTGGGCACTTCAGGGTTAGCTTGTCCAGTGTGAAATCGGGGCACGAGGTGTTGCCTCCTCCACTACAGCATGCGGGAGAGGACGATGAGACCTCGTCGCGTATTGGAAGATACAAGGGTTGGGTGCTGCTATGGCCAAAGAATCTTATTCGTTTGCAGCCGGCCGAGAGCACACCAATAACCACACATCAACAGGCATGTGCGGAGACCACCACCCCTCCTACGCAATTACCAGCTCCTATAGTGCCTAGTGAGAGCGGCGGACGACGTGATGGAGGGGGTGCAATAGTACTGGCTGATCTAATCGGTCCTGTAGAACAGAGGATGGATGATGAGACGGAGGTCGACCCTATGGGTTTCCTCAATACAAACGTGTATGACTGTGACATAGATATGATGAGTCAACCATATGATGAATTGGGCTATCATCATGCTAATGAGGATATGGATGATATGCCCAGGCAGGAAGGTCGTTGGAAGGATTGCAAAAAGTCTCTCATCATGAATTCCTCACAGGACACGCCTGAAGATGTCGCCTCAACACAGGCTCAACTAGCCAGGGGTCGTACAATGCTTAGCCCGGGAACCCTGGGGCAGGGGTTAAGGAAGGGTCTGGAAGGTGTGCCCAAGAAAAAGGAGAGGAAGAGATCGGGGAAGATAACTGCCTCCAAACAAGCCAGAGCACAAAGCAGCTAGACGATGCATTCTGAAGAGCGTGTACCCGTGAAAGGTGCGACCATGTTCCATCTCACGGGCGAGCCGATGCTAGCGCCGAAACCGCTGGAGGCACTATTAGGGGATCTCAGGAGACTGCACGACCATGTGCTGTCGACTGAGAAAAACCTACTTGCCTCAAAGGATCCAGGATATCTAACATACGTGGCTCGTGTGCCTAAGGGGAAGTGCTACGTCGATACACGACCCGCAGAGGTGTTTTTCCTGCGGTTTGACCATATCTTTGAGATGTTTCTGACAAGGTGGCTCGATTTTACAATCGTCCGCCTTTTTGCGCTACATATGAGCTCCGTCATGAAGAGTGAAGAAGTCTCGCAAATCTGTGTGGCGGATCCGTACTACATGCACGAGTCTTTCTTGAGTCTCGGCAACTTTGAGCGTGAAACTGCTAGGGAGTACCTCCAAAACTTCATGGTACAGAATAAGGACCGGGAAATTGTCCTCGTGCCTTATCATCCAAAGTAAGTCAGTTCCGGACAACCCTTTGATACATTTAAATCATTCCTTCTCTCTCATATGGGGAATAATTTGAGGTGTCTTTTCCCCGCAGCAACGGGCACGCCGTCCTTATCGTTGTTTACCCGCAAGTCTCCCAATCCGTGTATTTTGACCCTTCCAGAGACTACGACAAAAAAGACTACACCCACATAATGAATATTCTAGATGATGTTCTCCAAGATTCAGCATTAGAGGTGGCCACATGCAGATCAGGAAACAAAGGAACAAGAAGATGGGTTTCACGCATAAAACTAACTTCTCCTGCATCCATGTCCCAGAACCAAGCAAGAAGAATGGATTCTACATCGTCCATCTCATGATTCAGTTCAACACGGATCACCGAAAGCTTCGCATGAGAAGCAGAAATGATGATCATATCCACAAGTGGCTAGAATCTCATGGAGAAGCGGATTATAAACTTAGAGATGACTTCTTTCGCATCCAAAGCGACATTGCGACGATCATCATGAAAGATGTCGTCGATGAGAAGGGGATGTTCCACCACGGCCCTATATCGCGAGCTGACGTCCGGACTCGCATATGCATGCAACGTCTAGACCTCACGCCGTTCAATAAGCTAGGGTCCATCCTCGATGATATGGAAGGATGGAACTTCTAGTGATTTATGATGCCGATGATGATGATATGTGTTGGTTGAACTTGTATACTTTTTATAGCGATGAAACTTTGTGATGTCCACGGTCCCTCCCGAACTTGCATAACGCTACTTTGTTAGTTTGCGTACGATGACCTGCGTACCTCTAGTTAATTAATTTACGTAATGTATGTTGCATCTAGTTGCTAACCCTTTATTTTTCGGTGTTGCTCTAGTATATTTTGTTGCATATATATGATTGTACATCCTCTTCATGAACATGCATCTCTAACAGGTACCTAGTTTCTTGATGGCGAGATGGAAGTGCTATGTCGAGTACAAAGGGAAGGTTCCGGGGGTGTATAACGAGTGGCATGAGTGTTAGGCTCAAGTGAATGGGTTCTCAGGCGCCAACCATAAAGGCGTCAAAAGCAGACAAGAAGGAGAAGCTAGTTACTTGAGGTTCACGCTAGCGCGGGAGATGACTCATAACCGCCACCTCATGTACTACATAGTTCCGCTCTCACTCATAGTGATAGCTCTTCTCGCGTATACCTTTGTTTAGATGGATGCGTTGTAGTTGCAAGTATTCGAGACTTGTATGTATCGCTATTTTCGAGATGATGACAGGATACCACTTTGTGTTGGATGATGATTATGATGAGACTATTTGTATGTATATGCTATGATTACATTTGTGGTCTTGCAGGCATTTGTATGTGTATTATGATGACATTTGGATGTGCTAAAGATTCTTCTATAAAGCCTGTTCAAATACAAAACAAATATGCCGAAAAAACAAAAAACTACTAAATTTAGCAGTAGCGAGTGGAGAACAGTTAGCAGTAGCGCGGTAGTAGCAGTAGTGCGCACAGGAGAAGCGCGCTATAACTATTGGCAGTAGTGAGCTTCCATTAAGCGCGATGCTGCTACACTTGTGTAGCAGTAGAGCTGGTGAGCACACGCTACTGCTACGTGTTAGCTGTAGCGCCTTATTAGGAGCCGGTCCCCGCGCTACAGATACACCTAAAACCCGGGCTGCTGCTAGCCTTTTCCCTAGTAGTGAATGGTGGAAAGTTGCATGGCAATATATCTCGGAATGGCTATGGAAATGCCATAATAGGTAGGTATGGTGGCTGTTTTGAGGAAGATATAAGGAGGTTTATGTGTGAAAGAGCGTATCATATCACGGGGTTTGGATGCACCTGCAAATTTTGCGCCAACTCTCAATGTGAGAAAGGGCAATGCACGGTACCGAAGAGGCTAGCAAGGATGGAAGGGTGAGAGTGCGTATAATCCATGGACTCAACATTAGTCATAAAGAACTCACATACTCAAAAACCTCGGCACTACGTGCATGCTCCTAGGGGGATAGATTGGTAGGAAAAGACCATCGCTCATCCCCGACCGCCACTCATAAGGAAGACAATCAAATAACACCTCATGTTTCAAATTTGTTGCATAACGTTTACCATACGTGCATGCTACGGGACTTGCAAACCTCAACACAAGTATTTCTCAATTTCACAACTACTCAACTAGCAAGACTTTGATATTATTACCTCCATATCTCAAAACAATCATCAAGCATCAAACTTTTCTTAGTATTCAATACACTCATAAGAAAGTTTTATTATTAATCTTGCATACCGAGCATATTAGGATTTTAAGAAAATTACCATGCTATTAAGACTCTCAAAATAATCTAAGTGAAGCATGAGAGATCAATAGTTTCTATAAAACAAATCCACCACCGTGCTCTAAAAGATATAAGTGAAGCACTAGAGCAAAATTATAAAGCTCAAAATATATAAGTGAAGCACATAGAGTATTCTATCAAATTCCAAATCATGTATGGCTCTCTAAAAATATGTGTACAGCAAGGATCATTGTGGTAGACTAACAAGCAAATACTCAAATCATAAAAGACGCTCCAAGGAAAACACATATCATGTGGTGAATAAAAATATAGCTCCAAGTAAAGTTACCGATCGAAGTAGACGAAAGAGGGGATGCCTTCCGGGGCATCCCCAAGCTTTGGCTTTTAGGTGTCCTTATATTATCTTGGGGGTTCCATGGGCATCCCCAAGCTTAGGCTCTTGCCACTCCTTGTTCCATAATCCATCAATTCTTTACCCAAAACTTGAAAACTTCACAACACAAAACATAAAGTAGAAAATCTCGTGAGCTCCGTTAGCGAAAGAAAACAAAAGACCACTTCAAGGTACTGTAATGAAATCATTCTTTAATTATATGTGTGTTATACCTACTGTAATCTCACTTCTCTATGAATAAGAAACTATTTTACTAGCCATAGATTCATCAAAATAAGCAAACAACACATGAAAAACAGAATCTGTCAAAAACAGAACAGTCTGTAGTAATCTCTAGCTAGCGCAAGATCTGGAACGCCAAAAATTCTAAAATAAATTGCTGGACGTGGGGAATTTATCTATTTATCATATGCAAAAATAATTAACTAAATAGCACTCTTCAAATAAAAATGACAGCAGTTCTCGTGAGCGCTAAAGTTTCTGTTTTTTACAGCAAGTTCGACAAGACTTTCCCCAAGTCTTCCCATCGGTTCTACTTGGCACAAACACTAATTAAACACAGAAAACAGAACCAACACAGAGGCTAAATAATTTATTTATTACTAAACAGGAGCAAAAAGCAATGAATAAAAGTAAAATTGGGTTGCCTCCCAACAAGCGCTATCGTTTAACGCCCCTAGCTAGGCATAACAAGCAAGAATAGATCTAGGTATTGCCATCTTTGGTAGGCAATCCATAAGTGGCTCTCATGATAGATCCCTAGGGTAATTTTATTTTCTTTCTAGGAAAGTGTTCCATGCCCTTTTTCATGGAAATTGGAATCTAATATTCCCTTCCTTCATATCAATAATTGCTCCAACTGTTCTAAGGAAAGGTCTACCAAGAATAATAGGGCCAGAAGGATTGCAATCTATATCAAGAACGTTAAATCTACAGTCACATAATTCCTATTTGCAAAAATAAGAACATCATTAATTCTTCCCATAGGTTTCTTAATAGTGGAATCCGCAAGATGCAAGTTTAGAGAGCAATCATCAAAATCACGGAAATCTAGTAAATCACACAAAGTTTTGGGAATAGTAGAGACACTAGCACCCAAATCACACAAAGCATAAAACTCATAATTTTTAATTTTAATTTTAATAGTTGGTTCCCACTCATCATAAAGTTTTCTAGGGTTAGAAACTTCCAATTCAAGTTTTTCTTAATAAGATTGCTTTAAGGCATCAACCATATGTTTAGTAAACGCTTTATTTTGACTATAAGCGTGAGGAGATTTTAGCACATATTGCAACAAGGAAATACAATCAATCAAAGAGCAATTTTCATAGTTAAATTCCTTGAAATCCATAATAGTGGGTTTAGCAACATCTAGGGTTTTAATTTCTTCAATCCCACTTTTATCAAATTTAGCATAAAGATCAATAAATTCCGAATTCTTAGAACGCCTTATAGGTAAAGGTGGATCATAATCAGTCCCAACATTATCAAGATTTATATTGCAAAACAAAGATTTAATAGGGGAAACATCAATAACTTTTAGATCTTCATCATTATTTTCATAGGAACTAGAAGAACACGCTTTTATAAAGGCATCTTCCTTAGCACACATCATAGCGGTTCTTTCTATGCACTCGTCAATGGAAATTCTAAAGGCTTTGAGAGACTCATTGATATCATGCGTAGGTGGAATAGATCTAAGTTTCAAAGAATCAACATCAAGAGCAATTCTATCAACGTTCCTAGCCAAATCATCAATCTTATGCAATTTTTCTTCAATCATAGCATTAAAATTCTTTTGCGAAGAAATAAATTCTTCAATATTAGATTCAAAATCAAAGGGCATCTTATTATAATTTCCATAAGAATTGTTGTAGGAATTACCATAATTATTAGAGGGATTACTAGGATAAGGCCTAGGATTGAAATTCCCTCTATACGCGTTGTTACCAAAATTGTTCCTACCAACAAAATTCACATCCATAGATTCATTATTATTCTCAATCAAAGTAGACAAGGGCACATCATTAGGATTAGAAGAAACACTCTTATTAGCAAATAATTTCATAAGTTCATCCATCTTTCCATTCAAAACATTAATTTCTTCTATCGCATGCACCTTTTTAGAAGATCTTTCAGTATGCCATTGAGAATAATTAACCATAATATTATCTAGGAGTTTAGTAGCTTCTCCTAAAGTTATTTCCATAAAAGTGCCTCCCGCGGCCGAATCTAAAAGATTTCTAGAAGCAAAATTCAATCCGGCATAAAATTTTTGTATAATCATCCACAAATTCAAACCATTTGTAGGGCAATTACGTATCATTAATTTCATTCTCTCCAAAGCTTGTGCAACATGTTCATGATCAAGTTGTTTAAAATTCATAATATCGTTTCTAAGAGAGATGATCTTAGCGGGAGGAAAATACTTAGAGATAAAAGCATCTTTGCACTTGTTCCATGAATCAATACTATTTTAAGGCAAAGACAAAAACCAAGCTTTAGCACGACCTCTAAGAGAAAAAGGAAATAGCTTCAATTTAACAATATCATTATCGACATATTTCTTCTTTTGCATGTCACACAAATCAAAGAAGCTATTAAGATGTGTAGCGGCATCTTCACTAGGAAGGCCGGAGAACGGATCTTTCATGACAAGATTCAACAAAGTAGTATTAATTTCACAAGATTCAGCATCGGTAAGAGGAGCAATCGGAGTGCTAAGGAAATCATTATTATTGGTATTGGTGAAGTCACACAATTTAGTATTATCTTGAGCCATCGCGACAAACAAGCAAACTAACACACGAGCAAACAAAAAGCAAATGGACAAAAAGGCAAACGGAGAAAGAGAGGGAGGATAAAGAGAGAGAGAGAGGGCGAATAAAACGGCAAGGGTGAATTGGGGGAGAGGAAAACGAGAGGCAAATGGCAAATAATGTAATGTGGGAGATAGGGATTGTGATGGGTACTTGGTGTGTTGACTTTTGCGCAGACTCCCTGGCAACGGCGCCAGAAATCCTTCTTGCTACCTCTTGAGCACTGCGTTGGATTTCCCCGAAGAGGAAGGGCTGCTGCTGCAAAGTAGCGTAAGTATTTCCCTCAGTTTTTGAGAACCAAGCTATCAATCCAGTAGGAGGCTACGCTCGAGTCCCTCGTACCTACACAAAAACCATAGCTCAACGCAACCAACACGCTTAGGGGTTCTCAATCCCTTCACGGTCACTTAAGAAAGTGAGATCTGATAGATATGATAAATAATATTTTTGGTATGTTTGGTATAAAGATGCAAAGTAAATAAAGTAGAAGCAAAGTAAAAGAAAAGCAATAATAAAGTGATGGAGATTGATATGATGAGAAAGAGACCAGGGGGCCATAGATTTCACTAGTGACTTCTCTCAAGAGCATAAGTATTCTACAGTGGCACTACTAGGGAAAAGCCTAGCAGTAGCGCAGGTTTTGGGTGTATCAGTAGCGCGAGCGCCCGCACTACTGATATGGCGCCACAGATAACTTGTAGCAGTAGAGCGTGTTGACACGCGCTACTACTATACATGGTTAGCTATAGTGTGCATTGCAGTACAACGCTGCTGCTAATTATCTGTAGCGGATCTTATACCCTGCGCTACTATAATTACTTTCAAAAGAAAAAAATATCTTGATCCCGTGCGTGTTGTCAATGGTAGCAGTTGTTCGATCCATCGATGGTTGGGGTCGCCGGAGGCATGAACGAGCAGCGGTAGACCAGATCCAGCGGTGGCTGTTGGAGGAGGGCCTGTTTCCATGGAAGAGCAAGGCAGCGGCGTGGGGCTCCTCTTCCCGACCATGCCAGATATGCTTGTCCATGGCGACTACCTGCACGGGCATGGACATGGGATTGTGAGTCAAACCAGAGGGAGAGAGAGCGAGAGAAAAACCAAGGTAGAGAGGAAGGAGATGGAGGGAGTATCGGGCTGGTCACCGGTGGTTAGGTCTCCGGCGTGGTGGCGCGAGGCAGCGGCCTCCTAGATGCCGGTGGAAGACCGGCGAGCTCCTAGATGCCGGTGGCGCGAGGCGGCGCCCTCTTTCGGTGCCATGGAGGAGGAGGGACGCATGGGCAAGAGGTCAATGTGAGAACGTATGGAGAGAGAGAGAGCAGGGAGTGGCGGAAGAGAGGAGGGATTTGGGGGAGGGGGACGACGGGTGGGGAAAAGGTGGTGGGTGTAGATTAGCAGTAGCGCGGTACGTAAAACGCGCTGCTGCTAAGAAAGTAGCAGGAGCACGCTTTCAGTACAAGAGCTACTGCTAACCGGGACCAAAAGTGTGCCCGATTTGAAAATTAGCAGTAGCGACCTCACAAAAACCGCGCTACTGCTGCAGCTATAGCAGGAGCGCGGCTCGCGGCACCGCGCTGCTGCTAAATGGAGTTGGGTGCGCACTGTCGGGCGATATTTGTAGCAGCGTGGGTTACGCCGAGTGCGCCACTGCTAAGCACTTGTCAGTAGCGGGTTTTCCACACCCGCGCTACTGCTAATTAGCAGCAGTGCTCCTTTTTGAGCTGCACTGCTGCTAAGATTCTATGTATAGGGTTTTCCCTAGTAGTGTGGGTGAACAAATTACTGTTGAGCAATTGGCAGAATTGAGCATAGTTATGAGAATATCTAGGTATCATGTATATAGGCATCACGTCCGAGACAAGTAGACCGAAACAATTATGCATCTACTACTATTACTCCACTCATCGACCACTATCCAACATGCATCTAGAGTATTAAGTTAAAAACAGAGTAACGCCTTAATCAAGATGACATGATGTAGAGGGATAATTTCATGCAATATGATAAAAAACCCATCTTGTTATCCTCGATGGCAACAATACAATACGTGCCTTGCTGCCCCTTCTGTCACTGGGAAAGGACACCGCAAGATTGAACCCAAAGCTAAGCACTTCTCCCATGGCAAGAAAAACCAATCTAGTAGGCCAAACCAAACTGATAATTCGAAGAGACTTGCAAAGATAACCAATCATACATAAAATAATTCAGAGAAGATTCAAATATTATTCATAGATAGACTGGATCATAAACCAACAATTCATCGGTCTCAACAAACACACCACAAAAAGAAGATTACATCGAATAGATATCCATGAGAGAGAGGGAGAACATTGTATTGAGATCCAAAAAGAGAGAAGAAGCCATCTAGCTACTAGGTATGGACCCATAGGTCTCAAGTAAACTACTCACACTTCATCGGAGGGGCTTGGATGATGATGTAGAAGCCCTGCGTGATCGATGCCCCCTCCGGCAGAGCTCCGGAACAGGCCCCAAGAAGGGATCTCGTGGATACAGAAAGTTGCGACGGTGGAATTAGGTTTTGGCTCCGTCCCCGATCGTTTGGGGTACGTGGATATATATAGGAGGAAGAAGTATGTCGGTGGATCTTCGAGGGGCCCATGAGGCAAGGGGCGCCCTAGGGGGGCGCCCCCTACCCTCGTGACCACCTCGTGACTTTCTTGATGGAGGGACCAAGTCTCCTGGATCTTATCTAATGAGTAAATCATGTTTCCAAAGGTTTCATTCCCTTTGGACTCCGTTTGATATTCCTTTTCTTCGAAACCCCGAAACAGGAAAAAACAGCAATTCTGGGCTAGGCCTCCGGTTAATAGGTTAGTCCCAAAAATAATATAAAAGTGGAAAATAAAGCCCAATAATGTCTAAAACAGTAGATAATATAGCATGGAGCAATCAAAAATTATAGATACGTTGGAGACGTATCAAGGGACACCCTAAGAGAATTGAGCAAGATTCTCACAGAACTACTATAGATGCACCTAGTCCTTCTAAAAGGAAGAAAAAGAAAAATGATAGGACTTTGCATGCTTCTAGTGAACCTATTATTGACACACCTGAGAATCCCAATGATATTTGTATCTCTGATGCTGAAACACAATCTAGTAATGAACATGAACCTAGTGATAATGTTAATGATGATGTTCATGTTGATTCTCAACCTAGCAATGATAATGATGTAGAGATTGAACCTGTTGTTGATCTTGATAACCCACAATCAATGAATCAACGTTATGATAAGAGAGACTTTGTTGGTAGGAAGCACGGTAAAGAAAGAGAACCATGGGGTCAGAAACCCATGACTTTCCCTCCTAAACCATCCAAGAAAAAGGATGATGAGGATTTTGAGCGCTTTGCTGAAATGATTAGACCTATCTTAAAATGAATCCTTATGCTAAATATATGAAAGATATAGTTACTAATAAGAGAAGGATATGGGAAGCTGAAATTTCCACCATGCTTGCTAATTATACTTTTAAGGGTGGAATACCAAAGAAACTTGGAGATCCAGGAGTAACAACTATACCATGCTCCATTAAAAGAAACTATGTTAAAACCGCTTTATGTGATCTTGGAGCCGGTGTTAGTGTTATGCCTCTCTCTTTATACCGTAGACTTGATTTTTAATAAGTTGACACCTACTGAAATATCTTTGCAAATGGCTGATAAATCAATTGCTATACTTGTCGGTATTTGTGAGGATGTGCCTGTTGTGGTTGCAAACGTTACTATTTTAACGGACTTTGTTATTCTTGATGTTCCCGAGGATGATAGTATGTCGATTATCCTTGGTAAACCCTTTTTGAATACTGCAGGGGCTGTTATTGATTGCAACAAAGGCAATGTCACTTTTCATGTTAATGGTAATGAGCATACAATACACTTTCTGAGGAAACAACCTCAAGTCCACAGTATCAATTATATTGGAAAATTCCAACTATTACTATTGGAGGTTTTGAATTTCCACTTCCTACTGTCTAGAAGAAATATGATATTCTTATTTTTGGGACATGCATATCCCCGTTGAGTAACCTAGTGTTATTCGAAATTTCTCCGGTTTCATGCGATTCGGAATGAGCTTGTTAACAATTCTTCATCAACCTTGTTAGTGTATTCCTTTTGATGAACATGAGATGGATGAAGTTAGAAGGCACAACCTTATGTACCCTCTTTTTTACTTTCTTTTATTTTTGTTAAATAAAGCAAAAATAGTAATTTCTGTCAGTTTTCTAAATTATCCATGCAATAAAAAATACCTCGAAAATAAAAGTTCTCCAAATGCCCTGAAAATTTAATATGATTTTTTCTGGAATATTTGAGAATATTTGGGACTGAGAACACGTAAGGGGAGCCAGCACCTGGCCACGAGGGTCCAGGGCGCGCCTTACCCCCTGGGCGCGCCCCCTGCCTCGTGGGCCCATGGTGGCTCCCCTCCACTTATTCCAGCCACCACACACTCCTTCTTCCTCCCAAAAAACCACCAACCAGCTCAAGCACGAGTTCTAGCTCATCTTGCTGTCATTTTTGATCTCCTAGCCCAAAGCTCCATTCACGAAACTTCTTTGGGGGATTGTTCTTTGGTATGTGACTCCTCTAATGGTCCAATTGGTTTTTGTTCTAATGCTTTATTCATTGCAAATTTTTGTTGCTTAGGTGACCCTGTTCTTGAGCTTGCATGTCAAATTTATATGGTCCCAAGTAGTTCTAATGCATGATATAGTCTCTAGGCACTCATAGGAGTAGTTGCTATCAATATTGTTGAGTTTGGTTCCCTTTTATTTTGAGTTACTAAAAATTTCAGAAATTTTTCAGAGAAAGAAATATGTTTAGGAAAATGTACCAAGGTGGTTCTTCAAGGAAGTAATGACCCAGACCTGCAATACGCGATGCGGATGATGAACCACCGAGGGATGCTGAAGTGCGGCCTTGTGAATGGCCGTCAGAGGATTTCATGGTCCAAGCAGGAATTAAAGAGGAATTTGATGCATATGTGCGTAATGTTGATCTGGAGAGCTTTGAGGCAGATAAGTGCAGGCAATACCTCTATTTAATTGATTCATTTGTGAGAAGGTTTAAATTTTCATCCTCGCACAATTCACAAACTGTCCTATTTGATCTTTATGATAAATATTATACCATGGTTTACAGGAATTTAATACTGCCTGCAAACTCCCACAATGGGGTAGTGCTAGTGAACCTAGCAAATGTTAGCTTAGAGATTTTCTTGCTAGTATTATAGTGGGGGAATCTAGAGATGTAACACAAGCCACCATAGGGAGCATTCATTTTCCCGCTATACATTATTTTGCTCTCTTCATAGGAAGGTGCATAAATGGTAAAGTCGAAGCATGTCACATGTGTGTACCTGATCTTAGCGTTCTCAGGAGCAATGTTTTAGGAGATAAACAATACAACTTGGGGGCTATTGTTGCACGTAGGTTGCATAATAATCGTATTCATGGAGATTTCTTTGGTGGAATTTATGCAACTCGTATAACTAACTTCCTTGAGATACCCATACGTGGAGATGATATTGAGTTGCCTCCTTCTTATCTAGATTATGATGCTATGTGATACGTCTCCAACGTATCTATAATTTTTTATTGTTCCATGCTATTATATTATCAACCTTGGATGTCTTATATGCATTAATGGGCTATTTTATATTATTTTTGGGACTAACCTATTAACCTAGAGCCCAGTGCCAGTTTCTGTTTTTCCCTTGTTTTTAACTATCGCAGAAAAGGAAAATCAAACGGAGTCCAATTGACCTGAAACTTCACGGAGATCATTTTTGGACTAGAAGAAGCCCACGGAGTACCGGAGGTGGGCCAGAAGAGTCCCGAGACCACCACAAGGGTGGGGGCACGCCCTACCCCCTAGGCGCGCCCCCTGCCTCGTGGCCGCCTCGTGGCCGCCTCGGGAACCCCCCTGACTTGTCACCGACTCCAACACCTCTTATATAACCCAAAAACTGCCAGAAAGAAACCTAGATTGGGAGTTCCACCGCCAGAAGCCTCAGTAGCCACCGAAAACCAATCTAGACCCATTCCGGCACCCTGCCGGAGGGGGGAATCCCTCTCCGGTGGCCATGTTCATCATCTCGGCGCTCTCCATGACGAGGAGGGAGTAGTTCACCCTCGGGGCTAAGGGTATGTACCAGTAGCTATGTGTTTGATTTCTCTCTCTCTCTCTCTCTCTCGTTCTTGAGTTGGTACGATCTTGATGTATCGCGAGCTTTGCTATTATAGTTGGATCTTATGATGTTTCTCTCCCTCTACTCTCTTGTAATGGGTTGAGTTTTCCCTTTGAAGTGATCTTATCGGATTGAGTCTTTAAGGATTTGAGAACACTTGATGTATGTCTTGCATGTGCTTATCTGTGGTGACAATGGGATATCACGTGATCCACTTGATGAATGTTTTGGTGATCAACTTGCGAGTTACGTGACCTCGTGAACTTATGCATAGGGGTTGGCACACTTTTCGTCTTGACTCTCCGGTAGAAACTTTGGGGCACTCTTTGAAGTTCTTTATGTTGGTTGACTAGATGACTCTGAGATTGTGTGATGCATATCGTATAATCATACCCACGGATACTTGAGGTGACATTGGAGTATCTAGGTGACATTAGGGTTTTGGTTGATTTGCGTCTTAAGGTGTTATTTTACTATGAACTCTAGGGTTGTTTGTGACACTTATAGGAATAGCCCAACGGATTGATCGGAAAGAATAACTTTGAGGTGGTTTTGTACCCTACAATAATCTCTTCGTTTGTTCTCCGCTATTAGTGACTTTGGAGTTACTCTTTGTTGCATGTTGAGGGATATTTATATGATCCAATTATGTTATTATTGTTGAGAGCACTTGCACTAGTGAAAGTATGAACCCTAGGCCTTGTTTCCTAGCATTGCAATACCGTTTGTGCTCACTTTTATCATTAGTTACCTTGTTGTTTTTGTATTTTAAGATTGCAAAAACTTATATCTACCATCCATATTGCACTTGTATCACCATCTCTTCGCCGAACTAGTGCACCTATACAATTTACCATTGTATTGGGTGTGTTGGGGACACAAGAGACTCTTTGTTATTTGGTTGCAGGGTTGCTTGAGAGAGACCATCTACATCCTACGCCTCCCACGGATTGATAAACCTTAGGTCATCCACTTGAGGGAATTTTTCTACCGTCCTACAAACCTCTGCACTTGGAGGCCCAACAACGTCTACAAGAAGAAGGTTGTGTAGTAGACATCACTATGGTTCGTCATCAGTTTGTTGAGAGGAACGACCAGTCCCTCCAGTACCGAATAATCTTTGACAGACGACGTACCTATCACGTCGCTCTCCCTGCTCCCGCTTTCTTTGACTATCAGGCAAAGGGGAGATATGCTATAACCAGGGAGTAGGCGAACGAGTATAAGAGGAGGACGAAGACAGCTCGCCTCCAAGCGGCAGCTCATGAGGCAATAGGTGCTGCATCATAGTATGACCCCAACTACAACTTTGGATATCCACCAGGCCAGCCGTGGCAGTAGACCAACTTAGGCCAAAAGTCTAAGCTTGGGGGAGTACGTATTTCTCACCGACATTACATTCATGTTCACACACACATGCTAGTTGTCGGTGCTCATACTTTTTCATTGTAATATCCATGCTAGTTTATTTCCCTTTTTATGCTTTCTTCTTGTGCGTTTAATAAACCTTAAGAAAAACAAAAAAAATTAGTTGTAGCTTTTACCTAGTTTACTTTTCATGTTGTAGTAGTAATAATTAAAAGAAAACCCAAAAATATTTCTCATTCTTCTTTTTCTTGTTGGGAGCTTTCCCGTGTAA
This sequence comes from Triticum aestivum, assembly GCF_018294505.1. Taxonomy (NCBI): domain Eukaryota; kingdom Viridiplantae; phylum Streptophyta; class Magnoliopsida; order Poales; family Poaceae; genus Triticum; species Triticum aestivum. The sequence goes on along the minus strand of NC_057809.1, from coordinate 45,118,391 downwards.
ATAGTTTTGTTTGTTTTCTTTGGGGGTTGAGAGGAGAATACCATAATGAAAATGTTGAGTGGCTCTCATATGCATTATTGTTGATCCAACGAAGAGCCCATATTACTTTTTCTTCTCTCTTGAATTAAATGCTTGCATATTCCAGCTTAGTCCAATGCACATGTACAATTATTATCCACATCATTTGGTTGTGCAAGTGAAAGGCAATAATGATGATTATATGATGAACTTATTGAGATGAGGAAAGCTGGTATGAACTCGACCTCTCTTGTTTTTGTAAATATGATTAGTTCACCGTTCCTGATTCAGCCAATTATGAAAGAAACATGTTTGCAATGACAATTAGAGATTGTAGTTGCTTTTGCCATGCTTAATTGGCTAGGAGTTTATAATGGTTTACCTTGCGTGCAAACATGCTATTAAAATGGTTGTGATGTGGTATGATAGGGTGGTATCCTCCTTTGAACGATTCGAGTGGCTTGACTTGGCACATGTTCATGCATGTAGTTGAAACAAAATCAACATAGCCTCTACGATATTTATGTTCATGGTGAATTATATCCTACTCATGCTTGCATTCGGTGTTGATTAATTTTAATGCATGTTCATGACTGTTGTCGCTCTCAAGGTGGTCGCTTCCCTAACTTTTTCTAGCCTTCACTTGTATTAAGCAGGAATACTGCTTGTGCATCCAACTCCATAAACCCCAAAGTTGCTCCATATGAAGCCACCATACCTACCTATATACGGTATCTACCTGCCGTTCCAAGTAATTGTGTATGTGCCAAACTCTAAACCTTCAAATAAACATTCTGTTTTGTATGCTCGAATAGCTCATGTATAAACTAGGGTTGTCTGTATCCTCCATGCTAGGCGGGTTATTCTCAAGAGGAGTAGACTCCGCTCCTCACTCACGAGAAAATGGCTAGTCACTGGGATGTCGAATCCCATGCTTTATGCAAATCAAATCAAAATAACTGCAAACAAAACTCCCCCGGGACTCTTGTTAGTTGGAGGCACTCGTTGTTTCGAGCAAGCCATGGATTGATGCTTGTTGCTGGAGGGGGAGTATAAACTTTACCATTCTGTTTGGGAACCGCGTATAATGTGTGTAGCATGGAATATATCGAGATCTCTTGGTTGTTATATTGACAATGAAAGTATACTGCTCAAAATGGTATTCATATCTATTTCAAAACCGAGCTCTGGCACCTCTACAAATCCCTGCTTCCCTCTGCGAAGGGCCTACCTATTTACTTTTATGTTGAGTCATCATCCTCTTATTAAAAAGCACCAGTTGGAGAGCACCGCTGTCATTTGCATCCATTACTATTATTTTACATTCAGTATGACTTACCTGGATCTCTTTTACCATGAATTACAATGTCTAGTCAGTCCTTGGTCTTTAAAGGTGCTCTGCATTTATGTTTTGCGGTCTCAAAAAGGGCTAGCAAGATAACCTCTTGTTATATCATATCATGATTGTTTTGAGAAAGTGTTGCCATCCGAGATTTATTATTATTGCTCGCTAGTTGATTATGCCATTGATATGAGTAAACATGAGACCTAAATGTTATTGTGAATATGGTTAGTTCATAATCTTTGCTGAAAACCTGAATGATGGCTTTACATATTTACAACAACAAGAGCAAACAGTGTTTGTAAAACTTTTTCTTTATCAATTTCATTTTATCAACTGAATTGATTAAGGACAAGCAAAGCTTTAAGCTTGGGGAGTTGATACGTCGTATCTACTTTTCCAAACACTTTTGCCCTTGGTGTGGACTCTAACTTGCATGATTTGAATGGAACTAACCCGGACTGGCGCTGTTTTCAGCAGAATTGCCATGGTGTTATTTTTGTGCAGAAATAGAAGTTCTTGGAATGACCTGAAAATCGACGGAGATTATTTTTGGAATATATAAAAAATACTAGAAGAAAAATCCATGCGAGGGGGCCCACACCCTGTCCACGAGGGTGGGGGCGCGCCTACCCCACTGGCGCGCCCCCTGCCTCGTGGGCCCCTGACGCTCCACCGACCTCAACTCCAACTCCATATATTCGTGTTCGGGGATAAAAAAATCAGAGAGAAGAATTCATCGCGTTTTACGATACGGAGCCGCCACCAAGCCCTAAACTCTCTCGGGAGGGCTGATCTGGAGTCTGTTCGGGGCTCCGGAGAGGGGAATCCGTCGCCATCATCATCATCAACCTTCGTCCATCACCAATTTCATGATGCTCACCGCCGTGTGTGAGCAATTCCATCGTAGGCTTGCTGGAGGGTGCTGGGTTGGATGAGATTTATCATGTAATCTAGTTAGTTTTGTTAGGGTTTGATCCCTGGTATCCACTATGTTCTGAGATTGATGTTGCTATGACTTTGCTATGCTTAATGCTTGTCACTAGTGCCATGATTTCATATGTGAACCTATTATGTTTTCATCAATATATCAGACTTCTTGATCCTATCTTGCAAGTCTATACACTTCTAGAAAAAGGACCTAATGTGAGATACGTTAGTCCCGGTTCGATTTTGGCCCGGTAGAAATGGTACCATTAGTCCCAGTTCGAATGGCTATGCATTAATGCCGGTTCATGTTGAACCTTTAGTACCGGTTCATGCCACGAACCGGTACTAAAGGGGTGGTGGCAGGCTAGCGTTAGGCCGGGTCCCCATGATCCCCTTTAGTCCCGGTTCGTGGCACAAACCGGTACTAAAGGTCTAACCTTTAGTACTGGTTCGTGCCACAAACCGGGACTAAAGGGGTCTGACCTATAGTCCCAGTTGGAGACACAAACCGGGACTATAGGGCAATTTTCAAACTCTACCCCCCCCCATGTATCACCATTTCAGTTTTGAAAAAAACAAAAGAAAATCATAAAGAAATTCAAAAGAAATTCTTCGAGATGTGGTTATATTACTACATCTGCTAGTTAGGAAAAATTAAAAAACTTAAATTTGGACATGTTTTGCAAAAAAGTGTTATGAAAAAGTAAAACGGCTATAACTTTTGCATACGATGTGGGGAAAAACGTATAATATATCAAAATGTTCAGCTCGAAAATCCGCATCCGATTTTGACTGCCTGCGGCCTGTTTGCAATTTTTTAGAATCCTCAAATTCCCAAAGGAAAAAATGATATGCTCAAATTTCAGTTTTTTTATTTTGGTTAAATCTGGTCAAACTACTGATTCAAGAAGTATTAATGTTACTACATAATTATTCAAGAATATTAGTGTTACTAAATAATTATTTCAATTTTTTGAATTTTTGTCAAATCTGGTCAAACTTTGGTAAAACTTATTCAAGAAATATTAGTGTTACTAAATAATTATTGTTTTTTAAAATAATAGTTTCAAACTGAATCAGTGAAACGTGTGACCTAATGCTCAAGCTAAACTGCTGAGGGTTAATAGGATTGACAGCTTACATTTGTCTGGAAAACAACAAGTGCCACTACAAAAAAATACACTTCCATGATGATACATGTTTGTCACAGTAGGTTGCGTTTTCTGTCATGCATGTACATCCATGACAAATTTATGACAGAATCAAGATAGTCATACCTGTGCTGTCGTAGAAGTGTTCCATGACATTGCCAAAATTATCATCACGGAAGTGTCCACTTCCATGACGATAAATCGCGCGTCACAGAAGTGCTTTCGTCAAGGGTGACCGCATGTGGCATCCACCGTAATGGAATGCCGTTAAGCTATCGGGTCAGATTTTGGACCCGATAACCTGTTAACAGCCACGGCCAATGCCGATTTTCCACGTGTAAAAATCTCATTGGCTGACGGATCCACGCGTCAGCTCCGCGTTGGCACAGGTGTCACTCATCCAACAGTCGAGATGGGCCTATGATATGTTGACACGTGGACCGGCCCAAAAGTGGCACACAAAGATTAAATGGGCCGGCCCAACCGAAGGCCCATAAGATTTAGCGGACCATAATGGGCCGGCCCAGCTAAAGGCCCACAAAATTTAGCGGACCATAATGGGCCAGCCCAGCTAAAGGCCCACACGATTTTGTGGACCATAACGGGCCGTCCCAGCTAAAGGCCCACAAGATTTTGTGGACCACAATGGGCTGGCCTAGCTAAAGGCCCACAAGATTCTACCGACCATAATCGGCCGGCCCAGCTAAAGGCCCAACATTCTCTGTCAAATCGGCCTGTCAACGGCCTGTCCTAAACTTGTCATCAACGCGGCCCATGGTCACTTCTGGCCCGTTAACAGTCCGCTAAGTAATTGGGCCCAATTACGACCCGGTGTATTTCCGGCCTGTTAAAGGTCTGGCTTCATTTGGGCCCATTTACAGGCCATCAAAACTTTCGGCCCATAAACGACCGTGAAGTATTTGGGTCATATTTGGCCATGTCTCACATTCGGTCTGTTAGAGGCCCACTATAGCTTTGGGCCACTTTCGGCCTATTAACGCCGGACAAAAACCATGGGCCATATGTGGCCCAACGTCATATCAGGCCCATTAACGTCCCATATAAAAATGACGATAATCTAGCTCGACCGAAGTTCCGGCCTGTTAAAGGCCCGTGTATTAGGTTGGCGCATTTACGGCCCGTCCGAATTTCGGCCTGTTAAAGTCCAGTGGGTTATTTGGCACAATCAGGGCCCAATCTCACTTTTGGTCTATTAAAGGCCCATGTATTTTATGGGATCGAGATATTTACACCTATAAACGGCTTATTTTTACAGAGGGCCCAAATTATGTTTAGGCCTGTTAAAGGCCCAGTATGGGCACAGGCCTACCAGAAAAATATGAAAGCTTATGCTGATTTAGGCCCAGATATTTTTAGTGGGCTACATGCCAATTTCAGGCCGTAATCGTTTTTGGCCCAATTGAAATGGGCCCGATGAATGTTGGCATGTTGGGCTCCTACGAAGCTTTCGGCCGAATACATTACTAAGATAAACCGACACTATACAAAAATAGCGTCGTAATTACTGCAGCCTGAGGCAGCATCATAAATGTTGTATCACAACAAAATGAATTCCAACCATACAACAAAAGGCCTGTTGGCATAAAGTTTACAATCCTTCCAGATAAAAGCACCATCATATGTATAGAAGCACAGATCATTTGACCAGAGTGCTAATGTTTCAGGCTGTAGAATCTGATGGAGGAGCACGATCTCCACCTTTTTTCCGCCATTGCTCTTGAACAACGAAGCGAATGTCTGATAGTCTGGTTTCAAAACCATTCATATCTTGATGCCATTTCTCAACCACTATTCTTGTTTCCGAAACAATGTCCATTAGGGATTGGACTTGTGTCTGGAGCACAGATATATCACTCTGTCTAGCAGGAAGATTTTGTTCAGTAGGCGATTTGGACGAGGTTACCTTGACAACCAACCCAGAATTACGCAGAAAGGTGCTTTTTGCAGTGTTAGTGGAGAGATACTGACGCACTGCAGCAAGAGGTGACATTGTGCCTGTAGTAGCCTCGTCACCTTCAGGTGGTTGTGGTTGTTCAATCATTTGTTCCATAGCTTCCTGAAAGTTTGAACTTGTAGATTAGTGTACCAGATAAGTTACTAATGAGACAAAAACAAACAAAGTAGGTTAAACGTTTATACATAACTTATTTTGGTGAACTACTTTAATACATTAGCATGTATTGTAGTGCCAACTACATAATAAAATCACTTTCGGAACATATGTCCATGTAGCATGCCTACTGTATTGTCTATTTCCTCACATTCGTTGACATCTAAGGATAAAGAGACATGGTTTAAAGTAGGATGAACATAGTATGACATCATTCATATCATGGGCAAACAGATATAAAACAAACAAGCTATTTTATCGTTGTGTGCGCACGTGAACATAACAACTAGATTACAGATCAAGACCAAAAGAATATCCTTCATCTCTTTTAAACCATGTAAGGTGAAATGATACGTTAAGACAACTGTGAATAAAAGTGAACAGAGTAACTGACATTGGCTGCAAACCAAGTAGTTAAATGAACACATCACAGTACCAATCAGTTCAAGGCAGGAGGAGTAAGGACTTACAACAGCGGCTTGAACTGGTGTGCTCATGCCCTTCATCTTGCTGGTGTGGCAATCCTTGAAGATTTGCACTACATTCGGTTCAGTTTCTTTTTGGTCCGCACGGGATTTCCTCTGTATTTGGAACAAGTCAATATAGATACGATAATATGGCACAAAAAAGGGAAGTAGCAGCTATTTACAAGAGCCTCGCAGTGTGCAATATAGCTACGAGATCCTGTGGTCTATTGGAATTTCACTTTAGAACGGTTGGTTTTGTTCTTCAAAAAGTTAGCCTAGAAGAAGATACACTTGTATGGCACGTACATAAATACTAGTTCAATATGTGGTCTGATCAAATACATATAGCCTACCTGATACTTTGGATCAGATCAGTGTTTAACGAGGGATGTCCAATCTTCATCTGTAATATATTCCACTAGAGATGTTTGGGCGATTTCATTGTTAGACTTTCCTTCAAAGTGAGATTTTCTAAGGTGGTACCGATACTGTCACAGAGCAGACTGAAAAACATGAGTGCATGCTTGTCTAGTTGCATCATCTTTCGGATCCAACTTGAACCTCATCTGTTGAAAAAAGAATGTGAGTCTTATTAGGAGGAAGCTATAAAGTATGGGACAGAGCAAGACAATATTACTAATTGCGATGAATAACATTACTTATGGATAAATGGTCAAGGAAGGTGTTAAACTGGGTATTGTCTTTCTCATTCCTGTACTGGATCCACGTTGGGAGGATACGTGCATGACACCTAACGGCAACGGCATCCTCTGATACTAACTTGGCTAACTCTGTAGCATCACGTGGCCTTTTTAAACCTGCCTCAAAATGGATCTCCATTCTTCCTCCTTTAGATTTTGTTAATCTGAAAAGCATTATCCCTGATGTCTGTTTCCACTTGCGCCGTGGTGCTAGTTCAACAACGAATATGGAAAGTGTTAGTGTACATCAAACTGTGAGAGTACATATAAAGGAGCATGCAACAACAACTTGACTCGGTCAGGTACCGTCTTGGTGTTGATGCTCATGAGGTTCATCTGATCTTGCCAAGTCCTGTTGTGCCAGCAGTGCTTCAAAAGTAGTGTTAGGTGTGAAGGCAGCTTGGGAACTGGCCAGTTCTGGAGCAAACATACGAGTAACTGGTTGAGATGCTGGTATAGTTGAAGCAGATGCTGCAGCTAGTGGAGCAGGTGATACTGTGCTTGTAGATTTAGCCGGTGGACTTGGACCTTCTACTGCACTATAAGTACCAGCAGAATCTCGACGGCGGAACCTTTTCCATTTCACCCGACGAGTAACAACACTCCCTACTATATTATTTTCCTTGCTCTTTTTTGACTTTGCCATGTCAAGCTGTACCCACAACACAAAAGAATAAAATCACTCTTCAGAACTCATTGATGCATGATACAGAGAAGCAATACTTTGATGTAACACAACCGTATGAGGATGGAATATGTAAGAAAAACAGGACGGCATGACATATTCACAGCTACGATGTGCAAACTAAGCAGAACGATTTTCAAGAAAATAGAAGTAATGCAAGCTAGACACCATATGAAAGATGCAACCAATATTACTCTGCCAAGTTAAAAGTGTCTTGTCATAAGTGGCAATTTGAAAAATTAGAAGTAGTACAACATAGAAATCAATGCAAGATGCAACCACTATCAAACTGCCATGTTAAAAGTGTCCAATCATGAGTGACTGATGCAGGATACACAACAGCAGTACTTTAATGTAACAACATGGTATGATAGATAGATGCAGTGTATTCTAGACACAGAAAGCCATGTCATATGCACATGTATAACATATAAACTCAGCAGGTGCAATTTAGTCAAAATAGAAGAAATACAGGCTAGACAACATATGCAACATGAAACCAATTATCACACTGTCAACTTAGAGCAAGCACCTGCGATGGAGGAGTACGGGAGATGAACTCATCATGTAGACTTGGGACTTCAACTTCATTAGCAGTAGCAGTGGAAAATCTAGAGAGTCTCTGTTTGCGTCGGTGCGGAGGACCACCAACATCCCCTAAGTTACTCTTTTCCTTCCTATTTTCTGATATTGCCTTAGGAAGTCAAAATCACAAGAAGATGAATAAAATTAGCTCTGCGTAACTGGCTGATGCATGATACAGACGAACACTACTTTCATGTAAGGCAAGCACAGGATAGGAGGATGGAATATATACAAAAAAGGCAGCATTTCATATTCACACGTACGATAGGAGGATGGAATATGTATGAAAAAACAGTAAGCGGAAGGCATTTCAACAAAATTAGAAGAAATGAAAGCTAGGCACCATATGAACATGCAACCAATATCACTCTATCAGGTAAAAAGTGTCTCGTCGTAAGTGCCATTTCAAGAAATTAGAAGCAGTAAAAGCTAGAAGACAATGCAAGATGCAACCTACATCACAGTCCCAAGTTAAATGTGTCTTATGGGTAAGTGATCGTTGCAGGTATAAGTTGTAAGCTACGCAGATGCAATTCAACATCATCAGAAGCAATACAAACTAGACATCATACGGAAAACGCAACCACGTATAATAGTTCCAAGTAAGAGCAAGCACCTGTGATGGTGGAGTAGGGGAGATGTGCTCATCATGTACACGTATGTTCTAGAAACAGGAACACGTGTCATATTCACAGGCATTATGTGTAAAGTAAGCAGATGCAATTCAAGTTAGGAGCAATACAAGCTAGACATCATACGCAACATGCAACCACATATAATAGTGTCAAGTTAGAGCAAGCACCTGTGATGGTGGAGTAGGGGAGATGTGCTCATCATCTACACAGCTATGTTGACTATCTAGCCTTGTGTTGTCTTGCAAATCTTGTTGGGAGGGTGGCGGAGAAGAATCTGTAGAGACCCCCTGTTTCAGTTGCTCCGAAGGACCACCATCATCCACTGCCGGACTAATTTCCTTCAGCTGTAATTATTTTGCATTGTGAAGTCAAACCGATACGAAAAAGGAATAAAATTCTCTCTTCAGAACTCATTCATGCATGATACTGACGAACACTACTCGAATGAAAGGCAAACACATGATGCGAGGATGGAATATGTATGAAAAACAGGATGGTGTGACATATTCACACCTATGATGTGGTAACTAAGCAGAAGGCATTTCAACAAATTAGAAGCACTGCAAGCTAGACACCATATGAAAGATGCAACCAATATCACTCTGCCAAGTTCAAATTGTATGGCGTTTCAACAAATTAGAAGCAGTACATGCTAGAAATCATATGCAAGACACAACCAATATCACAGTGGCGACTTAAAGGTGCCTTATCATAAGATATAGTATGTACCAAAAATAGGAAAGCGTGTCATATTCACATGTATCATGTGTAAGCTAAGCAGATGCAGTTTACACTAATTAGGAGCAATACAAGCTAGACACCATATGCAACATGCAACCAGATATCACACTGCCAAGTTAGAGAAAGCACCTTGGATGGTGGAGTAGGGGAGCAGAGACTTGGACCTTGTAATGCACTATCAGTACAAGGAGAATCGGTACAAATGCTCCATTTATGTTGCTGTAGAGGACCACCATCATCGCCTTCCTTACTCTTTTCCTTTCTCTTTCTCGATTTTGCCTTGTCAAGTCAAACCCACAAGAAAAAGGAATAAAATTTGCTCTTCAAAACTCATTGATGCATGATACTGACGAACACTACTTTCATGTAAGACGAACACTACATATCACACTGCCAAGTAAGAGCAAGCACTTGCGATGGTGGTGTGGGGGAATTGCGGTGATCAACTAGAGAGCTAGACTATCTTCATTTAGCCTTGTTGTTTCTTGAGAATCATGTGGGGAGGATGACACTGCACTCTTTAAACGAGTATGGCGTCTCACAGAAACCCACCCGGGTGACTGTCTCATCATAAGTGATTGATGAGGGATACAAAAGAGCATTAGTTTGATGTATGAACATGGTTAATAGACATATGTAGTATGTATCAAAAACAGGAAGGCATGTCATTATCAAAGGTATAATGTGTAAAGTAAGCAGATGCAATTTAACCAAATTGGAAGCAATATAAGCTAGACACCATATGCAACATGCAACCACATTTGACAACACAAAGTTAAAGAAAGCACCTGGGATGGTTGTGTGTGGCAATTGAGATCATCAACTGTAGAGCTACATTTACTGTCTCCAACTGCTGACACTGCACCCGTTAGAGCGCCGGAACGCTTAGTGCTTATCTTCGAATTACACTGGAGCGACTTCTGTCTTTTCTTTTCTGCATTCATCAACACTGCGTCAGAGTCTGAAATACCCATGCATAAAAAAACAATAGTGTGAGTATGGGTGAAGTGTGTGCAAAATTAGTACAGTGTAAAGGTAGCAGATAGCAGGTCGGTGAGAAATAAATGACGGGAGACATATGATAGCTCTACAACACTAAATTACTACAGGATTCTATGAAAATAACAGTTGACTGAAAGAAAATAGATCAGTCCATTTTTCCTGCACCGTCCGATGTACAAAGAACGGGCAGATCGCCTTCATCTACCTCCAGCGAGTCAGTGTTGACGATCTTCCTCGAAACGCCAGCCACCATTGGCCCAGTATTCCTCCCCTGCCTGCAACCTCCCCTCGACCTCAACGCACCGCCGTGCTTGGCACCGCCCCCCGGCCATCCATTCAAGCCCCGCCGACCTCCAGATCGGGCGCAAGCAGCTCCTGCGCCCCACACCCCTATGATAGACATCGATGCGCCGATTCCCCGGGGAACAGGCGGACTAGGAGCTCCGCGTGCCTAAGCGGGTGCTGCTTCTTTTAATTGCAGTTCGACTAACCCTGAATTCAAATCCAGGCAGGCTACTAACCTCTAGCAAAGGTGAAATAGTAAAAGGGAGGAAACCTTGTGCATTTAGTATCATGAAGAAGATGCAGTAAGAAGCGCTCAACTAGTTTCTTTCGTGGGATGAATATGGTGTGAGCGGAGACGTAAGATTTGCACGAATAATGGAAGAGGAGTACCTCTTTCTGCTAGCAGTGTTGCGTCCTCCTTCTGTTTTTCCGATGATCTTCTTGTTGTTCGCCGGAAACCAGAAGTTGTGGAGGACGGTGCAGCCTTGGAAGAACCCATGGCCAAGTTGTTGAGTGTGGTGCAATGGCCGTCTGTCGGTGGCGGGGAAGCATATCCGAGGTGGGGAACGACGGTGTAGCGGGAACAACTTTGGTGCGGTGGACGGTTGCGACAGTGGAGCCGCAGTAGTGAGGCGCAGGACGGCATGGTCGGAGTTGTTCTGGTACGGCGCACATCGGCATCGGCGTCGTGGAGGCAGCTCTGCCTCGGCTTCAGCTTCTAAGTCCTTGAGGGCGTTGCGGTTGCGGTTGCGTTGGACGATGACGTCGGGGTACCGGCTCTGGCGTGATGGAGGAGGGCGGCAGTGGATTGGCCGCTATGGGGTGGAGGACGGAGGAGGCTGGGGTTTCGCGGCTGGTGGAGGGCATTTTTCCGCCCACGGAGTATGAATGGGGAAACGGAGGGAGGAAGGGAACTAAGGGGGAACAATGTTTCAGTTTGAGACGCGCTTGTTTGAAATTTGGGGAAAGTTACAAACTTCCCCCCATCTAAAATTTCGGACATATTGCGGGTTGGGGGTAGGACAGTCATGTCAGGTGTCCAAAATGTGGGCGGGATACATTGCGGCCGAGCGCATGGGTAGGCGCCCATGGCGTATGAATGCTTCTCCGGCGTCTTGGTGAAGTTAAAAACCTACCCCGGTTTAGACCTTTGGACATCGGGCCGATAGGCTACACGGGCCAGAGTCAGGACAGTAATTTCCTACCACCAAAACATTAGTCTCGCGCGGTTTCGGGTGACCAGAGGCCTATTTGGCACTTCGTTCAATATTTGGGAGCAGAAGCATTAATGTTTTCGGTTCTCTTGAATTGAACTTTCAGGATTTGTCAAACATCACAAATCTTTACTCTTGAAAATCCTAAAGCTACGATTATTTTGGAATGGAGGGGGTACACTTGAATATACAATGTACATGAGTATATACTAAAAAATATGCAACTTACCTCAGTTCATGCATGGTTCTAGATATAATCTCCTTGGTTGCAAAAAAAGTTAGATATGCGTATGAATATATATAGCATGTTCAAACTCACAACAAAGATTGATGGCCCCTTTTACATCTGATTTACAAATGCCATTATCTCGGGTTCAAATAGATGAATGCACTTCCTATGAATTCGAATCTTCAAAACCCCCTTTATGTTGAATTCGACATGTATTCTATTTCGTAGCTAGCAATTTGGAATGTATCCATGCAAGTGACAAATGTATAAAGTGCATCACACTAACAACATGTAGTGCACTAATTAATGTTTATATATGAATTGCAAAAGCATCCATTACCTGTATTTCAAACCGCTCTCACTCTATGGATCGATAATATGAAATAAACACATGCACATGCTAGAATTCAATTGCAGTTGAAGAAAGAGCCTACTCCTGGTACTATATATTAGTCATAGGGTGTGTACAAAGTACACGTGAATACCAGGCATTGTGCGTGTGTGTATACTATCGACGAACTAGCCCCCAAGCTTGTATAACATACTAAGGGCCTAGGGTTACAAAACATATATAGTCGGCTTATCACCAGTGGGGATAGAGTCCTCCGCGACTCTGGTAGCTTCGTGTTGTACGCCGAGTCCTCCAGATGGGTCTTCGTATAACACGTCTCGGTCCAACCTATATGTGGCGCAGGATGGAACCGACCCATGAGTCTTCATGTTGACCCACCACAACTAGAAATGATGTGCCCACCACACCACACACACAATCGGCCACTAAGAAAATAAGCATATACAATAGTACAATTGTATCTAGCTCACGATGCGTCTCCATATTTTTTTGATGACACTGACGGACTTTGCATTTCATGCGTGCTCCGTATTTTGTTAACGTCACTTACGGCCATAGTATTTGAAGCGAAAGCACGATATGGTCACTAGACTTCAGAATAAGCTCATCACGGTCACGACATACATTTTGTCGTGCTAACCAACATGTGGTTGGATGGTTAGAGGACAGTGGTTTCTCGAGCCCACCAAGGTTAAAGTCCCGGTGCTTGCATTTATCTTGTGTTAATTTCAGTATTTTCCGGCGACATACGTTCAGTGGGAGGAGACGTTCCACTCGACTACGAGGCACCTATGGTGACTTCGTAAAATCTCAAGATGATATATGCTGACCCACTCTCTCGAACATGCTCATAGGGGTTGGGTTCGCGTGTGTGCGCTTATAGCGGTGAGTGCTTGCGGGTATATATGAGCCCTTGCGTCTGTACCGTGTTAAACAAATACATATCATGATTATACGGTCACTGGCGCATCCGTACAACTCCGTATTTTGTTGATGACACAATCAATTGACCAGTCAAAAGTTCCATGCGGTGCAACTAGTGTTGCACCATCGGGGCGCGTAACTGTGGGGCCCACCTGTCAGCCCGTATATGAAAGAAAGAAATGGTAGTTTGAGTCTGTACTGTGTTAATAAAATAGGAGTACATTTTAGGGTGATCATATGGTCACTGGCTCACCATACAGCTCCGTAATTTCTTGATAACACGATCAATTGACCAGTCAAACAGTCCACATTCAGTAGCGAACATTACCATAGGGCCCACCCGTTAGCGCGTATATGAAGGACAGAAATGGTAATAAATTAGTGGTTAGTGGGTATTCGAAGTCGTGAGACCTCTGGCTGGCAGTCACCGTCGGTTGGGGGCGTTCATTAGGCGGTGGGGTGGGGATCCCCAGAGAAAAAGCTCGGCGGCAGGGGGGGCTAGAGTGATGGCCGGTGCGGCGGCGGACCGGCGGTGGGGAGTGGTTTCGGGGAGGGCGGGCCGGCCATGGGCGGCGGGGGCTGGCGGTTCGGCCGGTGGTGGCTGGTGGCTCAGGGGGGGTGCACTTTGATGATAAACTGGAGGCCCTTGATTTCGTATCCAACGGCTGGAAAATCTAATGACCAGAGATGAAAAAGTCAGTCGATCGACGTGTAGCCTCACCCCGCATGTACACATACACGCATGCAAGACACGCACGCATGTAGGCGTGCAACACTGACACGTACACATGCACTCACGAACACACGCACGTACACACCCATGCATGCAACACTGAAACATACCCTTGCACGCACGCAACACTCGCACGCGTGCATGCACACAGCACACGACGCAAGACACACGTTCAACCTATACGTGCATGCACCCTTTGTTAAGGACATGGATTGTTACGGGTATTAATCAATCGTATCTGTGATAAGCAGAACATTGATGTTTGCAACGGTCTTTATGAATCACAATGTATCGAACAGGCTATGAACATAGTAGGCTTATCTACATGAAAAAGATGACGTCACACTCACTGAACAATCATCGGTTTATGAAATGCCCACTTCTGACCGCCCTGGCCCACCAAAGGTTCCTCTGCTGTGCGCTGCCTGCGTTGGGTCACTGACATGCATGCCATGCATCTAAAGAGCCCACATGTCAGTGGAAGAACGGTGCGGTGTCCTAGGTCAGAGTCGAGGGCGCCACTCGCGGCACGCCCGGCTGAACATGCCTTCGTGCCGCATTCAAACGCCACCTTGAAACCCGCCCGTCTGGAAGCCGAGAAATCCACTCTGGACACATGTTCGTTCATGACCGGGTCGGCATTAAACGCAATGCCGGCCGAGCTCCTCCTGTCCGCCATCTATTTAATCTCCTATTTAAGCGAGGCCAAACGCCGGCCAAGAATCGCACACCTCTGCCGCTCCCCTATCTCCTCCACCATTTTGTCCACTCTTACAATGGCTTACGAAGAGTAGTTATTCCGCATCCAAGCCGGCTGGGTAGCCTGCCAGATACAAGCTATGCAGCTCGCTGATCCACCTCCCTCCCCTCGCCCGACGGAGCCAGTTGCCGCCCCAAGCCAGCGCGCGGTTCAGCAACTCGCCGCTCCAGGCCAGCTCGACGAGGAGCGGCGCACGGGCGTAGTTGCTGCCATCCATGCCCCTGCCTCGTACCGTGTCTCCCGTTTCTGTGGCCGAGACTCCCATGCCGGCGGCCGCGCCATGCAAGAAGCGACAGAAGCCGGGTGCGCGGAGAGCGACGAGTCGGTGGCCAGCGCCTCCGCGTCAGCTGCCATCATCGAGGAGAAGTAGAACACGGGAGGCCGCCGCCGCTTGGGTCCCATGAAGGCCACCGCGGAGGCGACGCCGGCGTACACAACAGGTGTCTTGCCGGATCCTTTTTTTGCGAGGACCTTCGTCGACCCCGCATGGGCTCCACGGAAGAGGGGAATGTTAGGATGAACTCGAGCCGGTGCCGGCCATGGTGAAGTAGTGGCCGGTGATGAACTTGAACCGGTGCCAGCCACCATCATCTTCGGCACCAGCCAATGATATCAGTTGGGCAGTGGGGAAGCGAGCCGTCCTTTCCGCTGAAGCATATACCTCCGGGGCTCCCGGCAATCCGGTGATCGTGGTGTCGGACATGAGGAACACAAATCGATCGGCGGTCGACCATTTAGGCCAGGTATTATATACATGTGCTATCGAGAACTAGCACCGCATAGTTCATTTGAATGTAATGAAATCCGTCATGTTTGTATGAAAATCCGGTATTTTATATGATTTCCGTCATTGTTTATATGAAATATCAGTTTCTCTACGTGTTTGCGTGAATTTCGTCCGGTTGGTTGAGTTACTGTCATAATGTGTGCGACTACGGTTGGATGGCGTAATTTGCGGTTCGCCGGTCGGTCTGCGGGTGGTCGGGCGGCGTTGTGGGACCACAAAACACAACTCGTGCGAGCTCGTCTCCAACATGCGCGCTGGAGGATGCATGACAGCATGAGCACCCGAGCCATTCCTCGTTCATCGGTGGCAAAGGCACTAGTGGACAAAAGGGTCGCCAATATTTTGGCTACCCCGGGCAAGATCCAAACATCCCCTCCCAATAGATTCAAATCCTTCGTTCGCCGTGGAATTTTTCCATGTGCTGTTTTCATCGACTAGCAAGATGCCCGTGCATTGCACGGAACATCAAGATGCATTTTTTTACAAACTCGCGCATGCATGCAAGGGATAATTAATGTCCTCCTTTGCTAGTACCACGAGGCAAACACCATTAATATTGCATCAATTAATGTTAGTGGACCCTTGTATATAAAAATTGAGGGAGAAAGATGAGAGATAAGGTGAGGAGGAGTGGGGCGTGGTGGTGACTGGTGGTCGGACTGGACGGAGGCATGGGGATGGACGGCGCATTATGTCTATGTTTGTATCTCTCTAACACATACCCACGTAGGTGGGGGACACGCACGAAGATAAGAGGTGCACGCACGGCGCACGTACTCCCGTCTCTTTCCCAACCACACCCGTGCGGGTACATGGTGGAGCTCATTTCTGTACGAAAAAGGCAGCCCACATGGTAATTTGGCACGTGTACTGGTTGTCCACTTGGTGGAGGGAGGATCATCTACCACGGGTGAACAAACAAATTGCGACTTGATGCGTTATGTTAAATTAAAAAAAGAGGCAAACCATGTGGGGCCTACCTTAGAGGCAAGGCTCTATACACTGGAGTACTTTTGATGTGTCCCGTCAACTCGCAGAACGAGGAGAAGCTTGCTTAGTACGCCGTCTCCCCCGCCCACAGGCACGGTGGCTCGCAGGATGAGGTGAAGCTTTCTTACTACGCCTTACGCCCGCTCCCTCGCCCACGCGCGCGGTGGCTCGCAGCACGAGGAGAAAATTTTACTACTCCCTTCGTTTACTCCTCGCCCCTACTACGTACTTTGGTTAGTACTCCCTCCATTTACTTATACAAGGCCACTATAAAGAATACATTTTGCATCTATACAAGGCCACAAATAGTAATCGAGACAAAAGTTACTACTCCCTCCTTTCCAGTTTATGGCTCAATTTCAAAATCTCTCCAACCAAGGTAGACGGTGAGTGGTCGAATTAATTTCGTAGTTTGCACAAGTAATTAGTACGCTCGTTTTTCTCAAGAAGTTATGTTTACCGAGGCATTAAATAGAACGAATGCATGAATGACCACTAAATTTCCATCAACTTGTACATGCATTGGTTAGTTTCCTCTTGACACTACTTGCGTCGGGTGATCTAACGCACCTCAAAATCTAACATGTAATGGTACTACTACTAGTATAGTAGAATTGAGACTTATCAAACGGAAAAAGGAATGTTTTTTAGATGAGCCCTATAAACCCTAGTGGGTACATACTGCGTAAAATCAGATTTTTCCAAAACTAAGTCACTCCCTTTCATGAATTCTGTAGTATACTCCACAGTTGACGCTCCCTTTCATGAATTATGTTCTTCCTGTCGCCGACATGTGGGACATATAGCTACCGGGTCGTTGTGTCAAGCACCAAATAACAGTGCAGAACAGCAGGGGGGACGAGTAGGGGTTGCCTACAACGAGGCCTATCCGACCCAGGACTTCTTCATCATTCGTAAAGTCTACAGTAACAAATTTCACTGTTTTGTCCTTGAGGAAGTTCTTAAAATCCTGGCACTCAACATCGGCATGGCATATTTGGTAGACCAAGCAAACGTTATGTACGCAAACCTGGATCACGGCGGGCTTCTTCCTCTCTTCGTCCTTTAGATCCTTCTCTCGTCCCAGGACTGTGGTGTACTCAACATCTAGCCCAGTGACCCACTCATCATCTAAGTTTTCGAACATGCGTCTGAAGCGAGAAAGGCATCCTTTCACCGTCGCGGAAGAACGGGTGTAGATGACATCGAACTCATCGCCGGTGATGGTTCTAACCTTGTACTCACCGCCAATCATGGAGATTTGGGATGCCATGGATTTGGGAGGAGGTTTAGGATTAGTGGAACTGCCATAATGCGAATGCACGGGACGACTAGGAGTGAACCTCCGTAGTATTGAAGGACGTGCGGGGACGAGTAGGAGCGAACTACCAGCGTGCGAATGGCAGGGTAGTGGCTTTCCATTCTCCCATGATACGGGCTTCCGAGAGCCCTTGGATCTGAGATCGAACGGTTGCATGGCGTGATTCTAGACCTATGGGTGAATATCCTATCCTGGAGGGTTATTCTGCAAATTTTCAGCAACTTAGCATGCGACCGTTTGATCTCATGGTTGTGCCTACCACGACCGTCGCATCGCTCGTGCGGTCGCCCCCTTGGACATTTAAGACGGTGCGTTAGGCTATCTGATGTTGGCATGTCATACATAGTCATCACTTAGTCACTCATACTACAACAAGGTTGGCTATAAGTGTATTTTTTTACTCCTCTCTATCTCTTTCTTCGTACTCAAGGAAGAAACGGTGCTAAGCGCGTGTATTTATTGCATTTTCCAAGGAGTGACCTCTTCCAATGAAATGGTGTTGCTAAGTTTGCTTCATTTAATTAGCTATATACTCAAAATTGTCTTTTCACCTAAGTACACGCGCTTAGCACCGTTTCTTCCTTGGGTCACCAAACTAGTCTCTTTCTTCTTGATTAACTTGCCACATCAGACTTTATGCCTATGTGGCAAGCTTAAGGACCAGTAGGAGCAAGTAAAAGTAAGTACAATAGTGCGCTTTACATGGCATTTTTGCATATGTGGAGGAAAGAGAGGCAAGGAAAAAGTGGAGAAGTGGGCTCTCATGCAAGAGCCAGCATCTACTACATGGTGGAGCATTGGGAGAGGCACCTGTATGGAGGTGGTCAGGAATCTGGGTGACTCACGCCGGTCATAGCGCCGTAGTTAAAATGACAATGACATGTCAAATCATGGGGCCCCACCTGTCCAGCAGTAACTTGCTGTCAAATCACACAGCCCTACGTTTGTAGCAGCCTACTCCCTCGTCTTCTCGCGTCTCTGTCGAACCGACTAGGCGGAACTGCCCCGCCGCCTACCGTGCAGGAAAAGCCCCGCCCTCGACTTTTAAATACAACTACATCCGCTTAAGAATCCAATGATATACTTTTTGTGACATAGTAACTCATATTTAGTTAGCCAAATGGATGACCTAGAACTATGTGCAGGACCTATAAACCGAGACGCCTAAAAATAAAAAAAAGAGATGGAGAGGGTAGTTCAGCACGTATATTTTTAGGTCAATGTAGTTGGGATTCACCAAGGAGCAAAACCAAGTGGTAGGCTGCTCCTGTCGTATTGGCGTAGCAACTCAAGCAGGGTCAGTCCGCACACGAAATGGTGACACACTTAACAGGACCCCTTTGGCCGACATGTGGCTCATCCACCGTCTTGTTCCATGTGCGATGCACCAAATTATAGTTCGGAGTAGCGGTTGGAATTGGAGGCACCCCGGTCGTAGCACCGCAGTAGTAGAAAATGAGCGACGAGGGGTCAAATCACAAAGCCCCACCTTTCCCGCATTAAGCTGGACGGACGAAGCAACCATCATTTCACTCTAGGGCGCAAGAGCATAAAGAAAAGAGAAAACAATGATGTGTGCGGCAGCTACCTAGGGCACCCTAGGGTAGGGGTCTCCACTACAGAACCTTTTTTTTGAAAGCGCCTCCACTACAAATCGGCTTCTCCCTCATCCTCTTGAAGAAAACCGATGATGAGTGCGGCGGTAGGGTTTGTAGGAGTACTATGGCGTGTGGGGCCACGTCGTAGTAAACGGGTTCGAGCCGACGCCTTAAATATGTGTGGGCCGCTTGGTTTTACGGGAATGAGGCAACATTTTGGGTTCGAGGACCAGTGGAGATATAGTACATACAAAAAATTGTGGACGTAGGTTCGACCGAAAGGCAATGATGCATGGGCCCTGCATTTTGATATACCCGGGGCCGCGTGAAATTTTCTACTCTACTCAAACTAGTAAGGTACACATGTATTGAATGCATGAGATTTCGAAACCAAATTATGAATAAATACACACTATAGCATGTAAAGCTTTGAGTCATATATGCATGATGTAGATGTTCGTTTAGTTCTTATAGTTCATCTCATTCAAAATCAATAAGTTTTATAAAAATGTTAAGATTCATGGGGTTGTGCATTGTACTCCCTCCGTTCCAAAATAGATGACCCAACTTTGCGCTAACTTTGTACAAAGTTAGCGCAAAGTTGGGTCATCTATTTTGGAACGGAAGGAGTAAATCATAAAGTAAAAAACAAATAATGGCGATTCATTTAGGAAAAAAAATCAATTATGATACAAAATATTCTAGAACAAAGGAGAAGTGCTTGTGTTTTGAGGTTTGTGCACTATGCTTAAGTTCAACCATGGAGTCTTCTAAATTGTACATGTGGCAGATCTGGTGGAATGTTGATGATATCCAACGACCAGTAGTGCTCGGATTTGCCTATCTCTGCACTATCGGGTTAGCTTCATCCAGCGACCATCTTTCAAAGTTATTGGCACACTATATAGTTATTGTGCCATTGTTGCATGTTTTGGAAAAAATCTACTAGTGGGTTGTACTATCTATTTAGGAATAGAAGATGTATACATGGAAGTTGTAGGGAAAGAGATGACATGGAGCATCTCAATTCCTATAAGTAGGGATTGGAAAAGAGATGTCATTTGGTTCACATCATAGGAACTTTTCTATTGAATCTAGAGATGACATGTTTCTCAATTCCTATGAGGAGGGTTAGAAAAGAGATGTAATTTGGTTCATATCATAGGAACTTTTCTATTGAATATACGCTAATGTTTATTTTCCTTTGAAATTAAGGGAGTATAGGAATCCATTCATATGAACCAAGTGGCTCTAAAGCTATAGAAATGATATCATGTTTATTTCCTTTGAAATGTGGAGTATATGAATCTATTCCTATGAACCAATTGGCTCTAAAGGAAAAAATCCTATAAAAATCATATCACATAGAGTTCCTATGATATTCCTCGACACTAAAGGATGCTTGAAATTGCTGCGGGTGATACGACGGTCTTTCTTTGTAGACTCCTCACCCAACTTTATAGTTACCTCTTGAAGATGAATGAAATGATATATACATGGTATTCTACATGTGCAATTTGGTACACGAAAACTCGGTAAAAGTTTGCGAGGTTCGAATTTTCAATAAAGCTATATGCACTGCAATTCGGAATGGAGGGAGCATACGACAGTTGCTAAAACTCACGTGGAAGATTTGTGTGTAGGAGGAGTGTCTATTCTGTTAAATGACATGGCAAAACTGACACTGTCGGATGCCGATCTAACGGTCCTTACGGCGTTCGTCAAGAAAAGGCTTGTGGCGAACGTTTGTCGGATAATGATTTACGGAAACATGCATTGCATTGATACATGCCCCCCTCTCTCTCACGCACACGCACCATCACGAGTCACGACTCTCCCGAGTCCTCTCTCAGACTCCCACGTCGCACCCACCGTCTATTTGTAGGTAGACGTCACGCACATATGTGCTCTTCACACCCTACCCTCAGAACTTCTAAAAAACAAAAGACGGCACGCACATTTTATTTTAGCTCACACGTCACACACTTGTACTATTACTCTTGCGGCGAACGTTCTTTGGGCATAGTATATTGTACTCTCACGAAGAGAAGCGCTGCACGCACGCACTAGTTCTATCACACCCACTCGCGGGTACACGTAGGAGCGCATTTTTTGAAGCTGGTACAACAAATTCACTCCACTATATATAAAAGCAGGAGCCTTAGCGCTTGATTTACTAGGATTCCTCTCGTTCACCCTCTCATGCTCTCTAGATCTAAGCAACACATAGGTGGCCACACTCTCTCTCAGCTCACGGCTGGACACAAATCCGGCTGGACAACCTCGACCGGGGCAGGGGTGTAGGTGCATCGTTCACGCTGTCGTCGGCGGCGAGGGAGGAGACCAACGGCTGCCCATGCGTCCCGATCGGCGGCCGTGCCGTTCTCTCCGAGAGAGCGCCGGCTCGGGAGGGCCTCCGACCCCTTCTTCCTCCCTGCGGTATTGTGGCCAAGATGCGGCCTCCCGACGACGTCTTTGCGACATGCCGACGACCCTCGGGTATATATTCCTTCGAAACCTGCCTTGCTCTACTGCCCCAGCTCCCTTCGTGTGGGTCCTTTTCTACTTCCGTCCACTGTTCCAAAGCCACCTAGACTTCTACTATTATTAGAAGTAAAGCTATTTCATACAGTCGACTCAAAGTGTTGGTTCAAATAGGGAAGAAAGTGGGAAAGCTGTAGCATGAATCTAGGACTTGGTTCTAAGAGGAAACGGGGGAAAGTAGTAATATCTGTCACTATTTAAATAACCGTATTTCTTATTTGCGCAAACAGGGATGTATGTCTCCATATCATTTCGGGATGTCTTCTCCGTATCGTTTCTATCCGCGCAATCAAAAGCACACACCTCAGTTTTAGTACAACTGCGCAAAATGAGATGGCTGTCCCTCGCTGTCGTCATCTAACCTCCCGTCTTCAAGGTATCCCTACATTGGTAGTAACTAAGATAGAATGACCAACGCAATCTAAGAAGATGATTCGTACGTTTTACTTCCTGATTGCAGTGCAGGGACGAGCGAAAACAACTACATCCTAGTCTGGAATGCACTTTCTACCAGTTCATCCATGGACCAAGGACTAGCTGGCACGGCGGTTTTTTGGACAGGTGCGCGGACAAGAGGCATTGTGGTCTGCTTATTTTTGCAAATAGTGGTGCTTAAATTTAGTGGAATGCACAAGCATTTCAGCTGGTCAGTACACTACATGGTTCAGTTCAACATTCTAGCTGAGACCACAATTATAATTGGTTATTATGGAATGCGAGAACCTAACCCTGAATGGTGGCAACAAGAAAAAACCAGAGTGAACTCCAGGAAATTTAAGCCTGCCGGGAGGCCCTTTGCTCAGAGAGAAGCCTTGCTTGATTTTTCCTGATTTGTAAACCTTCTCACAACTTTGTCTTTTGCTGTGAACTAGTATATGTTTGTTATGTTCTATGAATCATTGAGATGTATAAAATTGCTTAACTTATGCTTTTTAATGTTTTTTATGAAGACGAGTTTAATGTGAGTGTTCCACATGAGCGCTGGACTAGCGTGTGAAAGTTTGTAATTTATTACATTGTGGCCTCAATTAACTGCATGAACCACTGTAACAAGATATATATTTTCTTATATGTCAGACAACAGATTGTTGATTGTTAGCTAGTCGATAGCCTAGTGTTGAAGCGAGCTGAGCCAATGTGTCGTGTTTTGGACAACTGCTTACAAGTGGGATAGCACCAACAGTGTTTACAAGTATTAATGTATATGTCGGCGCACGGTTCTCGAACGAGTGCTCTATTTCATCAAAACACACACTGCTCGTATGATAAACCGTGATAACATATGTCTTACCATGCCATATTCATGAAAAAACTAGTGAGGACGCATCTGTTTCAGCAACAATTACGATGGTTCTCACATGATTCACGGGCACACGAAAGTAGCAGCAGTTCCCATAGACGGATTCAAACAGAGTACAAGCCCCAGAGGGGTCGATAACAGGAAAGGTTCGGATAATTAGACACAATCCAAACTACTATTAAACACTAGCTGGACACAAGACGGACCTTGCCATGAACATCATCGAGGAAGTCCCGCAGTAGCTCAATCCTGTGAACCTTCATGAAGACAGCCTTGTGGCCTTGCCACTGATAAACTTGTTTGTGGAGGCATGCCACGTCATCTTCCTGCGTAAGCTTGACAAGAACAGTATTCCTCACAAACGAAGGAGTAGTTTTGAACTTCTTGTGCTTCAGTACACCCTGGACAACACGCCTGACAACAGTGAGGCTGGAATACAACTCTTCATTGGTATAACCGCAAATGGCTTCCAGGATCCAACAGCCTAAGAACTCTGTTTTCCAAGTGCGTATATTCAGGTCGTCCGCCTCATAGCGAGTGACATGTACAACCACACAATCCTTGTCTGCATCAGGGCTCTAATTGAAACAGAAACAAATTCTGAATTACTTTTCAGTATAAGAAACACAAGTTATTTAAACCACTACGTATACCATGGCATCGAAGCTAATAAAATTTTGCACTATTAATCACCACATACTTCGTTTTCTAAAAAAATCACCACATACTTAGATGAAAAACCCCAATCGAGATCGGCAAAGAAGGAAATCACCTTGGGCAGCTCAGCAGGGGGGGACACATCCTCAAAGAGGAAAAACTGCTCCTGCAGTGCCACGGGGGCTGTAACCTCAAACGAGGCGTTGACCATCTAAGTATCTGGGGTCGCCTCGGTGGTTGCCTCCATCTTCTCAGAGCTCTCTATCTCGTGGGGATCAGCCTCCAGCGTCTGCTCCAATATTGGCAGATCTTTGCCTGGTTCTCTTTGGTCCATCGTGAAACTGACGAATACTAGGAGATCACTGAAAGGAAAACACAATCGCAATGACAATGAAACAAAAAAGAGAGTGAGGATCGGTTACTGCTTTGCAAAAGTTCTTTTTTTTCCTCTGAACGAAAATATACCAACATCACGGATCCGCTTACCTTCCCTTTGTTCGGAAAGAAGAATAGTGGCAGACGCAAGTGTTGCCTTTCTTGAAACAGTGAGGGAGAAGGGGATTCAGCGAAGAGTGAAATGATGGTTGCTTCGTCCGTCAAACTTAGACTGCGGGGATGTGGGGTTTTGTGATACGACGGCTTGTTACTGCTGCGCTACGACCGGGGTGACTCTCCGCCTGCATACTGCCTTCTAATTTGGTGGATGGCATTTGGGCCCGCGCGCTGCATGGCCCGCATGTCGGTGAACAAAAGTATAACGACATTCTGTAGAGGGAGACGTTTTAATGACCTAGGAGGAGCCAGAAGCGGTAGAGTGTCTCCACTGTACTAGTAGTAATTGTTTTTCTGGGTAGTTGTAGAGTGTCTCCACTGTACTAGTAATAGTAATTGTTTCTTGGGTCCCAAGACAAAACAGCCCATCCACACTAGTAAATAGTAAAATCAATTCAAAGGCCCATATATTTACTGAATGAGAGGCGCTACCCACACACAGCACACCCCCCCCCCAAAAAAAACCTGGGTGCTCTTCTTCCTCCTCGCTCCCACCCACCTCACGTCAGCTCACTCCACTCGTACCCCCAAATTCCTCACCTCACTCCTACAGAAAACCCCAGCTCCCCTTCTTCCTCACTCCTACAGAAAACCCCCAGCTCCCCTTCTTCTTCGCTCGCACTACAACTAGGCTCGTCATTCGTTACTCTGCTCAAATCCGTGAGCGCGACGCGACGCCCTCGACGAAAATGGAGTCGGCTGACCCCCGCGCCAAGAAGATGAGGCTCCCGCCAGTGGCGACGCCTGTTGTAGATTCCGCACCCGGCAACGCGGGGAGAAGCGGCGACCCCGCCCCCACCGGATCCCAGGAACCCGTAGAATCTCGGGTGGACCGCATCAGCGATCTCCCGGACGCCATCCTTGGGGAGATCATCTCGCTTCTCCCCACTAAGGATTGCTGTCGTACCCAAGTCCTCTCAATTCTATGGCGCCCTCTATGGCGCACCGTTCCCCTTAATCTCGACTGTCGTCAGCTATCTCTTTTCAATGATTTTGAAATCCCCAGAGCCATCATCTCCTCCCACCAGGGCTCCGTTCAAAGCCTCTACATCCCGTCATGCTACCTGAGCAAGCATACCATGCCCTGCACGATTGACGCCTGGCTGGAATCACCTGAATTCACAGAACTACAACTACTTGAGATCTACTATTCCCCTGGAAATCACATACCACATACCGAACGCTATGAACTTGTGCCCTTAGCACCGATGTCCATCTCGGGGTTTTCGTCCTCTCTCCACACCGCCACCTTTGCGCAGTGCTACCTAACAGACAATCTGGTACTAAACCTTCGACTCCCATTTCTCAAGAAACTTTCACTTGTGCGGGTTCGTATATCGGAGGCCTCATTGCACAGCATCATCCACTCTAGTTGGCCTGCGCTGGAGTGCTTGGTGCTTGTTTTCACAGTTAGAATCGGTTGTATCCAAATAAAGTCGCCTAACCTTGTAAGAATTGGAATTTCTTTTGACGGAAGGCAGCTCATCATCCAAGATGCCCCTTCACTTCAAAGGTTGATCCTTGATTCTAGTTATTCACCGTTGCAAATGACCGTCCTCTTTGCGCCTAAACTGGAGACCTTGGGTGTAATACATGATCTGTGTGCTCATTTCAATATGGTGTTTGGCTCCACAGTTCTTCAAGTACTTTATATTATCATCTACACTTGTAACCATAAGCTGCATTTTAAATTTCTGCGCATAATTTATATATCATCTTGGAGTACATATTTTGTACTAATATTATGTTCTATGCTCAATGAAGAGTTTCTCCATGGATGGCCTACCAATGGTGCTGGATTCTGTCAAGATCTTATATATCCAAATGAATAGTTTTGATCTGAACAAGATTATTGGCTTGTTGCAATGCTTTCCATGTCTGGAGAAGTTGTATATAAAGGTGATAATTTCATGCACATTGGAAGCCCGCATATAGTGTACTAGAATTAACCGTTCAGCTGTTGCTCTTTCGACACTCTTCTTTTAGACCTTAACTGTTTTCAATCTTCATGTCTATTTAGGCAACAGGACGGGGTAAGGAAGTTATAACCAATTGGTGGATTCGTAAGCATCGGGATTTTCTCACTTCTCATGAGATTCGATTGAAGACAATAATGCTAGAACGATATGTAGCCAACCCTGCAAACACAAGATTTGTCACATTCTTCCTGCTGAATGCGAGGTTACTATTGTCCATCAGGCTTAAGTTTATCAGCAGCATGGTTTTGACGGATGGGTATGTCGAAGAGCAAAAAAAGGAGTTTCAGGTGGGCAAAAGAGCTTCTGAACATGTCGGGCTTCTATTTACAACATATTGTGGTCATAATCCAGTAAATTTTATGACCCAGGATGTTCATTCTATGGACCTGACTGATCCATTTGACTATGACTGTCAAAAAGAGTGCTGGAGTTAGATGTTGTTGCCCTTTTCAATCTGGTTTTTTTTCTAAACCTGATGAACAATTAACCCTCGTGCTTTTGTACAATTTGTAAGCTGGAGTTAGATGTTCCCGCCCTTTTCAACTCGGCTGTGATTGTCATATTTTCTTTGAAACAAGGCAAATGGCTTGCCATTCGTTTAATTTAGAGTGAAATATTGTAACAAATCAAAACCAAGGGAAATAACATCACTCTCGCCGGCTGCTTGAGCTCACTGTGCATTACAGAAGCCAAGTGATTAGCCCCCACCAGCACCCACAAACCTATTTCGAACTAGCACATCAAATGGGCTGTAAATTTTCATAGGAAAGGCTGCAAGACCGTGACAGATTTGGATTCGTTGCTACCTCTTGAGCTTGCGTTGGTTTTCCCCGAAGAGGAAGGGATGATGCAGCAGAGTAGCGTAAGTATTTCCCTCAGTTTTTGAGAACCAAGGTATCAATCCAGTAGGAGGCCATGCTCAATTCCCTCGTACTTGCACAAAATGATAGCTACTCGCAACCAACGCGATTAGGGGTTGTCAATCCCTTCACGGTCACTTACGAGAGTGAGATGTGATAGATATAATATTTTTTGGTATTTTTGGTATCAAGATGCAAAGTGAAAAGTAAAGGCAAAGTAAAAAAACAAAGCAAGATTAAGGTGATGGAGATTGATATGATGAGAATAGAGCCGGGGCCATAGGTTTCACTAGTGGCTTCTCTCAAGAGCATAAGTATTCTATGGTGGGTGAACAAATTACTGTTGAGAAATTGACAGAATTGAGCATAGTTATGAGAATATCTACGCATGATCATGTATATAGGCATCACGTCCGTGACAAGTACACCGAAACGATTCTGCATCTACTACTATTACTCCACTCATCGACCGCTATCCAGCATGCATCTAGAGTATTAAGTTAAAAACAGAGTAACACCTTAAGGAAAACGACATAATGTAGAGGGATAATTTCATGCAATATGATAAAAACCCCATCTTGTTATCCTCAATGGCAACAATACAATACGTGCCTTGCTGCCCCTTCTGTCACTGGGAAAGGACACCGCAAGATTGAACCCAAAGCTAAGCACTTCTCCCATGCAACAAAAACCAATCTAGTAGGCCAAACCAAACTGATAATTCGAAGAGACTTGCAAAGATAACCAATCATACATAAAAGAATTCAGAGAAGATTCAAATATTATTCATAGATAGACTCGATCATAAACCCACAATTCATCGGTCTCAACAAGCACACTGCAAAAAGAAGATTACATCGCATAGATCTCCACAAGAGAGGGGGAGAACATTGTATTGAGATCCAAAAAGAGAGAAGAAGCCATCTAGCTACTAGCTATGGACCCATAGGTCTGAAGTAAAGTACTCACACTTCATCGGAGGGGCTTGGATGATGATGTAGAAGCCCTCCGTGATCGATGCCCCCTCCGGCGGAGCTCCGGAACAGGCCCCAAGATGGGATCTCGTGGATACAAAAAGTTGTGGCAGTGGAATTAGGTTTTTGGCTCCTCTTCTGATTGTTTGGGGATACGTAGGTATATATAGGAGGAAGGAGTACGTCGGTGGAGCTCTGAGGGGCCCACGAGGCAGGGGGCGCGCCCCCCACCCTCGTGACCGCCTCTCTGATACCTTGGCGTAGGGTCCAAGTCTCCTGGATCACGTTCGGTGAGAAAATCACGTTCCCGAAGCTTTTATTTCGTTTGGACTCCATTTGATATTCCGTTTCTTCAAAACACTGAAATAGGCAAGAAAACAACAATTCTAGGTTGGGCCTCTGGTTAATAGGTTAGTCCCAAAAATAATATAAAAGTGGAAAATAAAGCCCAATATAGTCCAAAACAGTAGATAATATAGCATGGAGCAATCAAAAATTATAGATACGTTGGAGACGTATCAGTCGTGTATCTTCAATCTCTTGTCTTCTTCTTCCACCAATCACCCAAACCAAACCACCCCGTCGGCTCCGCCTGCTCCCGCCTCCTATGGCTGGCTGCGCCTCCACCGCCCTACCGTATGTACCTTCCATCATTGGCCATTCCCTCACTCTATTCCCCCACATGTCCTGTTATTCTCCGGCGACGTCAGCCCCAACACGCACCCGCGCCCGAACCAGTCAACCCTCGTACTCCCCTCCGCCTGCGACTGGACCGGCGCATCTTCAACGGCTCCTATTTGTTTGTCCGAGGCCTCACCGTCGTCCTCCGCCTTGCGGCCTTGGTTCGCTCGCCGTGCGTGGTGCGCCGCCCTCTTGCGTTGTCAATGCCGTCAACAACCGAGAGGAACAAGGAGATGACTGTACGTGGAGAGGATGACAGTAGGGACCCACCAGCGTTATGGCAGTACGCAAGAAAGTGCCTCTATAGTACAAGCCCAAAAATATGGTTCCTCCTAATGGTTGGACATCTGGGGCTCACGCCATTGTCAACGTAGTCAATAAACGAGAGACTTACACTACGAGCGGCTGACACTAGGGACCCAGCAAGTCGCACAGTTTTTTTAGGAACAAGCAGTGGTTATTTATACTAGTTTTAGCGATGGATCAGGGTAACAACGGGGTTGTGCGGGGGCTGTGGCCCATCTAGCCAGGATTTTATTTATGTTTACCACATCATCAGCCCAGTTGTGTTTTTTCTTGCTGAAAATGGCTAGCCCAGTTCTATTTTTTTTAAAGAAATACCCAAACAAGGCCTACTTGCTTTATCGGCCCTGCTGGGCTGCAAATCTTTCAAGACGAGGAGAGTTTCATTCGGTTTGCCCAGAAATGGGTTGTACATTTTTTAAACACATCAAACCAGGAATTAGTTTCAATTTTTTTCATTACAAAACCTTAAATTCCATTGATTTTTATGCATGGACAATTATTTGGATTTTATATTTATATAAATTATTTTTCAAAATAGTTTGAATGTGAATCGATATTTCTGGATTAAAAAAGTTGACCGCACCGAAATATGCAAAATTTCATATACTTTTTAACCGTGGCCACAATATGGGGTGTGATGCCAAGAATAAGAAGATGGGCTCCAAAAAAATTCTTCAGAATTAGCAAATGGGTAGTACATTATTAGAAATAATGGCAGATGGGTTGTATGCTATTTTCCACAGATTTGAGGCTGACTTGTGCGCCTACTACAGGTTGACGCGTATGCTTTCATAAAAAAAGGTTGACACACACGCAACACCCTGTCAACTTAGTGAACACACGAGAGCAGTGACTGTTGGATGTCCATCCAACAGCTGTCGTGCTTCTTCAATCTCTGCTCTTCATGCTCAAGCCGCTCAAACAAGCGCCGGCGGGATGGCCTGCTCCCTCCTCCCGCGGCCGGCTATGCTGCCGCATAGGCCTCACGGCCCCATCGTACTCCCATCGCAGGCCTAGCCATCCCTCTACTCACCCACACATGCTGTTATTCTCCGACGACGACAGACGAACCACTAAACCCTCGTACTCCTCCGCGTGGGAAACAACTGCCGAGTATTCCCTGGCTCTGTGTCGTTCCCTTCCTAGGCATCACCGTCATCCACCGCCCTGGTGCTCTCAGCGCGGCCTGGTCAACGTGGTCAATGAACGACATCCATCGGAAGTGGAATATACATGGAGAGGCTGACAGCTGGGTCCACGGCCGCACGCAAGGAAATGCCTCCTTATTACGCGCAAAATAATGATTCCTCCACCTGACAGCTAGGACCCATAGGAAGAGCCTCTGTATTTCATGAAAAAAACATTCCCCCCGCTGACAGGTCGGACCCACCAGCTATATCTTCGCACGCAAGGAAGTGCCTCCTTATTACGCCCAAAAAATGAATACCCCCTGCTAGCTGGGACACACCATATTGGTGGGCTGACTTGTGGGCCTACTAAGTTGACAGGGATGGAGAGCTTTGTCAACTTAGTCAATACTCCAGTGACCGTATGATGTCCATCCAACAGCCATAGTGCTTCTTCAACCTCTGGTCTTCTTGCTCCAGCCGCCCAAACCAGCGCCGGTTGTGCCGCCTGCTCCTGCCTCCCGTGGCCGGCTGTGCTACCGCGGACGCCTCACGGCCCCCATACTACTCCCACCACTGGCCAGGCCATCCCTCCACTCACCCACACCCCTGTTATTCTGCGGCGATGGCAGGCTCACACTGCAGCCGAACCAGTGAATGCTCGTACTCCTCTCCGCATGGCCATCCACTACCGCGTCTTGCATGGCTCCGCATCGTCCCCTTCCTAGGCCTCGCCGTCGTCCACCGTCATGGTGCTCTCGGCGCGGCGTGGTCAATGTGGTCAACGACCGACTTCCATCGGAAGAGTACTGTACGTGGAGAGGTTGACAGCTGGGTCCACGGCAGCCGCAAGGAAGTGCCTCCTTATTACACAGAAAATAATTATTCCTCCACCTGACAGCGCGGACCCACCGGACGGGCCACCAGTATTTTGTGAAAAAAATCATTCCCCCCTGACTGATGGGACCCACTGGACGGGCCACCGTATTTCACGAAAAAAATGTTCCCCCCGCTGTCAGCTCGGACACACCGGAAGTGC
The DNA here is from genome assembly GCF_018294505.1 of Triticum aestivum. NCBI lineage: Eukaryota > Viridiplantae > Streptophyta > Magnoliopsida > Poales > Poaceae > Triticum > Triticum aestivum. The sequence goes on along the minus strand of NC_057809.1, from coordinate 45,086,791 downwards.
CTCCTTATTACGCACAAAAAAATGAATACTCCCCCGGCTAGCTGGGACCCACCTTGCTGGGAGGCTAACTTGTGGGCCTACTAAGTTGACGGGGACGAAGGGCTTTGTCAACTTAGTCAATATGAACGATTCTAGCTCCAGTGACCGTACGATGTCCATCCAACAGCCGTAGTGCTTCTTCAACCTCTGGTCTTCTTGCTCCAGCGGCCCAAAGCAGCACCGGTCGTGCCGCATGCTCCTGCCTCCCGTGGCCGGCTGTGCTGCCATAGAGGCCTCACCGCCCCCTACTATTCCCACCGCTAGCCAGGCCCTGCGGCGACGGCAGCCTCACACCGCAGCCAAACCAGTGAACCCTCGTAGTCCTCTCCGCGCGGCCTTCCACTGTCGCGTCGTACCCTTCCTAGGCCTCGCCGTCGTCCACCGCTGTGGTGCTCTCCGCGTGGCGTGGTCAACGTGGTCAAGGAACGACTTCCATCGGAAGAGTATTGTACGTGGAGAGGCTGACAGCTGGATCCACGACCACAGCCCAGTTTTTTTGTGATTTGCCAAGTAAGTCGCTTTGTCAGGCCTGTTGGGCTGCAAATCTTTCAAGACGAGGAGAGCTTTCATTCGGCTGGCCGAGAAAATGGCCCATCAGTAATGAGAAATGGTTTGTACATTTTTAAACACATCAAACCAGCAATTAGTTTCAAATATGTTTTTTTTCATTTCAAGATTTTAAATTACATTAATTTTTATGCGTGGAGAATTTGTTGGATTTTATATTGATATAAATTTATTTTTAAAATCAGTTTGAATGTGAGTCGAAATTTCGGCATTAAAAACAGTTCGGACCGCACCGAAATATGCAAAATTTCGTATAATTTTTTAACCGTTGCCACAATATGGGCTGTAATGCTAACAAAAAGAATATGGGCTCCAAAAAAACCTTAAGAATTTGCAACTGGGCTATAAATTATTAGAAATAATGGCAGATGGGCTATATGCTGTTTTCCACAGATTTGCGGCTTTCCTAAAAAAAGGTTGACGCACAAGCACTGACTGTTGGATGTCCATCCAACGGCCGTTCTGCTTCTTCAATCTCTTCTCTTCCTTCTCCAGTCGCTCAAACAAGCGTCGGCGGGACTGCCTGCTCCCTCCTCCTCATGGCCGGCTGAGCTGCCGCGCAGGCCTCACCGCCCGACCATACTCCCATCGCTGGCCTAGCCATCCCTCTAATCACCCACACCTGCTGTTATTCTCCAGCGACGGTAGACGAACCAGTAAACCCTTCCTAGGCCTCACCGTCGTCCACCACCCTGGTGCTCTCGGCGCGGCGTGGTCAACGTGGTCAAGGAGCGACTTCCATCGGACGTGGACTGTACGTGGAGAGGCTGACAGCTAGGTCCACGGCCGCAGCAAGGAAGTGCCTCCTTATTACGCGGAAAATAATGATTCCTCCACCTGATAGCTGGGACCCACCGGATGGGCCACTGTATTTCATGAAAAAAACATTTCCCCCTGACTGCTGGGACCTACCAGCTACATCTTCGCAGGCAAGGAAGTGTCTGACAGTCGGGACCCACCTGGTCGAAGCGTACGTAGCGTTGTCATTCTGGTCGCGAACGTGTATGTACATATTGGTCGATGTAGAGGCGCGCACGTGTCGTAGTAGAGGCGCGCACGTGTCGTAGTAGAGGCGCGCACATAGCATTTACATGTATGTATAGCGGAAGGCTGCAAGAAAGAAAATACGGCCATGTAGTGTATGTACGGGCGGGGTCTCGAACGCCTACTCGCGCATACGTATGTCCAGGGCTCGTGTACATGGCTGGGTCGGAACAGAGAAACAACGTCGTCGTCGTGTTCATGGGGAGGCAACGGAATGTGTCGTGTTCATGGGGAGGCAACGAAATGCGTCGTGTTCATGGGGAGGCAACAGAACGCGTGGGAGCCAACTGGCTAGGTCGGAACGGAATGCGTGGTCGTGTTCATCGGGAGGGCTTGGACGGAACAGGCGATGGAAACGAGGCCTCGCGTACCACACAACAGAGGAAACGGACCTCCTACGTTCGGAATGGGGTCCTGTTGATCGGGAGGGGTCTGGCGTACCGCAAAACGGAGGAAACGGACCTCCTACGGTCGAAACGGGGGTCCTGTTCATCGGGAGGGGTGTGGCGTACCGCAAAATAGACGAAACGGACTTGTGTTGGAGCGCTATGGTCAAAACGGGGGTCCTGTTCATCGGGAGGGGTGTGGCGTACCGCAAAACAGGACTCCACGGGATACTGTTCATCTCCACCGTCGACACCCTCCATCCTCCACGAGCTACTGTCATCCACCATCGACCACCTCCAGCCTCCACCTGCGACAAATCATCCACGGGCTCCTGTTCATCCAGCCTCCATCGCGCGCAACTCCACCGGCTACTGTTCAACCAGCCCTCTCCACAGGCTCCTGTTCAACCACCCCTCCACAGGCTACTGTTCATC